>NC_081414.1:829111895-829411895 GCF_030272615.1 Cryptomeria japonica | reverse complement strand
ACAAAAGGAGCCAGATAGGTATGTAGTTAACCATAGAGCATCCACTGAATGTATTGAAGTTCTGGAAATATGAGTACGCAGAACATATTGAAGTTATTGAAATATGACAAGGTCTATTCTTGGGGAAGAAGCCTTTAAAACAAGATTCCACCGTTCCTGAATTGGGAGAGTGATGGTGAGTACTGACGACATAAGCTCATCAGATAATGAGGTAATCAATTGAGATTATATGTGTGCAGAAAATTGGATGAACAATAAGAAAGCAGAAATTTGGCAGTTTGTTTCAAGGCAAAGAAGCTAATGGTCCTTGATTATGGAGATGGGAACAAGGGAAGGCTTTACATCAAGATTCTCAAGTAAACATTCAAGAAATTACCTTCGAGGTGTTGCAGGAAGCCATCTAGATTCTAAGAAATATGAAACTTATTTGCATGTGGGATGCTTTAGACTAAAATTGGCGAAGTAAAAGCAAGTTTCCAGCTCGACTGCCGAAAGCATAGCACTGTAAGGTATGTTTATGAAGTGTAAACTACATGACTTATAGCATAGGAGTTATCATCAGTCTAATACATCTTTTCTACCCACGATAACAGCCTCATTATATGGTATTGTTTTTGGTATGGTTTTGTGACCATGATTGTTAGTTGTATGAGCAATGTAAAAAAAGGTTTTGCTATTCTATCTTCCAAGCAAGAAATTAGAATTTTATCTATTTTGATAAAGCAAGAATGGAATTCAGTCTTTGTTAATGAAATTTTAAATAGGTTTTTAAAATATATGGTAGTGGACTAATAGAATGGACTTGATCCATCCAAAAGGGGGAGGGAAAACCCTCACAATGTAGTGGTCACAAAAGCAAACCATAGCATTCCAATATAACTAGTGATGCTGCTATCTTAAGAGAAAACCTCTACAAGATTAATGATTAGTTGTCCTGATGCTTGAAGGGGTACACGCTTGCACTAGGCATCAGTGTCTCTGTATACTTGTGCAGGAATAAATCGGCCATGCAAAATATGTCAGTAATAACGAAGCTATTAATCAGTTGTGTAAGAATATGTCAATTATGTCCAGCAGAAGTCATTAGTTACTCAATATTTATTATTTCAGCTATTCATATATTGATCCATGCCAAGCCAAAAGGATGTATGGACGACAACCCTCATCTTAAGAGATGTTTGTAATTAACTAATCTGTGAATTATGTTGAAAATGCAATGGAAGCACAACAATAAATTCAAAACCACCATTATGTAATCCAAAGAGAAAAGAAATGGCACATAAAGTTCTTTCACGCATCATAAACACGATATGATATATAATTAGTACAATGGTGGACTTAGAATCCAAAGTTGTGTGATTATGTAATGTCCATTTTTCGGTCCCCATTTTTCAGTCCATTCCAACATTCTTGGAGAGTGTTGGTTTTATAAAAACAGTTTTTTGACATTAGCAGACTATTTCAGGAGTCAACATAAATACAATGTAAATCCAACTTTCAAGGAGCATTCCACATTTCTTGGAGATTCCCAACGTCCTTGGAGAGCACCACCTTTCCTAAGACATTGGGATGAGTAAATAAAAGTAATTAGATAAATAATTTAGAGCCTTCACTTCATGTGCATACCCTCAGGAGCGTACTTCATGACCATCACCCTTGGAGAGAATTCCCTTAAAAAAACCCTTATTTGAATATTTGAATGAAGATAGTGAGCCTGGTTTTGATTTGAGATCACCTCTTCTTTGGAACAAGGTTTACCTCATGAGCTCCTTGATAGGAGCGAATTTTGCATTTTAGGCCTTCATAGGGAAAGTTTGACATGGTATTGTCAATGAAAGCCTGAGAAACCTAAGGATTGAATTGGTAAAACAATGAAGTAATGAAGGAAGGGTTCATTTTGTTTTCACTTCACCTTCATGAACTGAGGGAGATGAGCGAACTTCATGTTCAAGCACATAAGAGCGAACTTCATGTTTGACCATACATGAGCGAACTTCACAAATCAAAGTACACGAGCGAACTTCACAAATCAAAGTACATGAGCGAACTTCATGTTTTCAAGAGGATGAGTGAAATTCATGAACTCAACAAGATGAGCGAACTTCACAACTTGAGGTAGATGAGCGAACTTCATGAACTCAACAAGATGAGCGAACTTCGTGATCTCAAGGAGATGAGCGAACTTCATGATGAAGCACCTAAGAGCGAACTTCATGTTTGGAGGTACAAGAGCGAACTTCATGTTTGAAGGTACATGAACGAACTTCAAGAATCAAGGTACATGAGCAAACTTCATGTTCGAAGGAAGATGAGCGAACTTCACAAATTGGGGGAGATAAGCAAACTTCACAAATTGGAAGAGATGAGTGAATTTGTTTCAAAACAAGATACAAAGCAGCTAATAGATCATTTCCTTAAGCTGAATTGATGCCTTAACCTATTTATGAGAGGACAATTTCGAATTTAAGATGATGAGAGGCAAGTTTACTTCATGTTTGGAGGGAGATGAGCGAACTTCAAGTTCAAGTACCTATGAGCGAACTTCATGTTTGAGAGGAGTGGAGCAAACTCCATGTATTCCTAAATGAGAGTGAATATCCTTCATTTGCCCAAGAGATGATATAAGAGTATTTACCTTGAGTTGATCTAATTTTTAGTTGAAAGCAAACTTCATGTTCAAGCCCATTAGAGCAAACTTCACAAATTGAGAGACAAGAGCGAACTTCATGAATGGACAGAGGGGAGAAAACTTCATGTTTTGAGCTTCAAGAGTGAATTTCAAGTGTAAAAGTTATGGAGTGAACTCTACTCCATGTGTTCCTAATTGAAGGTGAATTTGCAAGATTGATTACAAGACCACTACCTTGAACTGATTTAGTCATTTTGAGTTGAGAAGATGAAAGGTGAAAGTTCAAAGCTCACTTCATGTGAAGCAAGTTTAAGGGTAACTTCATAAGCATCGGTGTTGGAGCGAACTTCAAGTGCTCCTCTCTAAGAGCGAGAAACAACTTCAATAACTCCTTCATGAGAGCGAATTCTCTCTAAATCCTCTCATTAAACCTGCAAATCACATGAAATCACATAAAACTAGGAGGTTATAATAGAAGGAATATCATGTGTGTTTGATGCTCATTTATTTGTTTTGCAGGAAATGAAGAAAGAAATCAAAGATCACATTGGAGGAGGATTGAAACAAGTCGCTAGAGGATCAAATTTCAACATCAAGATTAAGATATAAGGAAGATATCCTCAGGGGAACTTCATAGACAAGCACAAGAAAGTGATTACACAAGAAACATTCACTAATACAAGGGCATGATCTAGCTACACAAAGTCTAATGCATTGAAAGAATCAACGACATGAAGGGAGTCACAGAGAAGGAATTCCAAAGGAGAGAAGCAGTGGTGACATCAAAAGTTCGTTCCAAGGCAACATCAATACTTCAAAACTAAGATCTACACCTTGCACCTCCATGATTGAAGCCCTCAAGAGGATAGTTTCAAAAGAGTTAATCAAAGTTAGAAGATCATCATCATCATCGCGGACGCCGGATAATGTGAGTATCAAGAAATATTCCTTAATGGTGATCTATCAAGCCTACAAGTACAAGTTGAGGTGGAATCCTAGTCATCATCCCAATCGCCACTCGCCAATCAGAGAAGTTCCACGTCAACATGTCTAGATGCAATGTACCCAACTCGTCTATGATGGCACAAACTTCAAGGCACCTACCCCCATTATATATTGGTCGTGTCCAAATGATGTAATTATTTCATTAGCCAAGTTGAGTTTGTTGTAACAAACCCTAATTAGAGTTTTCATTGTAAAATCTCGACCATTGATCACAAATTGATTTCAGCCATTGAATTGTATTGAGAGCACTATAAAAGGCTCAAATCTCTCATTTGTAAAGGTCAATAGTGAATAGAGAGAATAGAAGAATAGTAGGAGAAGAATAGAATAGAAGATAAAATAGAGGTTAGAATAAACTAGGAGGGGAAGAAATTGTTGTTATGACTTGTAAATGAGATACTCTTTTCATTGAAGTTATGGTGAAATGTATTATTTCAACAAGTCTCATGGTTTCTACTTCTCGTTCGCTTTCATGTTGATTAGATTGAATGGAGAAATTTGTTGAATGCATTTGTGTGGAATCCTTTTAGTCCATACCACTAGCCTCTTGTTGATTGTAAGTGTGCCTTATGTGGTCAACTGGAATGATATGAGCTTAACTTCAAATTGTTATGTGTCCATTGTTTATGCATTAACTTGAATGGTGATCAATGTTTGATGGTAATGATTTGAACATCTCCAAATTGCACCTTAGAAGATTGCAATAGACCTCACCCAGTAGGATTCCATCTAATCATTCATCCATCTTCTTACATTCTAGGCCTTAGAATAGACTCTCTCAACCCTTCATCTTTTGCCATTTTTTCAAACTCAAGCTAGTCTAGGACAAAAATAATCATCATATTGCGACATCAAATGATCAAGTTCCAGCGATTCAAGCATTCGACAATTCAACATAAGTCCCCCTCGTGATTCCAGCATAATCACATCAAACCAACGAGCTTTTTCATACGTCATGGCCCGACATACAAGAACCTTGGAGTTGTCTCAAGTGATCCTTAAGCTAATCTTCAGCATTTGAGTAACTTTGTTCAAGAGAGGATAAGATACTTTTGGGTATTTTATTTTGTGTTCACATGTGCATGAAAAACACATCAGCACTACCCTACACCCGTATAGAGTGTGTCCAAGTGCAGGTTTGCCCGGGGGTGCACCTAGGGTGCGTACATAGACATACCTAGGTGTACCCATGCATATCCGCAGGTACCCAGAGGCACTAAGTGCCAAAAGTAACAAAAAAAGACAATTTTCAGCTTTTTTTGCACCTAAAAACCCTAAAATGCCCCTAAAGCATTGTTTCACCCAATACAAAGATCATTTTGCTCTTTTCACTCTCTTTTCTCATTTTGGCATTTTGAAGGGCAACTAATATATATTATATGGCATATGACATAATATTGAAATTCTGAGTTATCAATTGGCATTTAATATCTATCTTTATCACTGCCCTTTTGGCATTGATCAATGATAAAGTATCATACTATCAAATGTATTTAGTTTCACAATTCCATATATTTCTTTATTTTTTGTGTTTTTTGTATATATATATAAACACCGTACCCAAGTAAAAACAAAACTGTTGTACCAATGTACCCATCTCCCCTACCTGTACATGTTACCGTACCAGCAATTTAGCTAAAAAGTAATATTAAATTAAAAGTTCTCAAAATGTCACTTTTTTTAAAATTTATTATTGAGGGGAAAAGAGAATTTCTAAAAGAGAAATTATTTGGTTGCCTTAAAGCTGCAATAAAAGTTTCTATTTAAGGAGTTGTGTAAAGAAGAAAACTTGGACTGAATATTGCATTGCTATTTGATCTGAGTGAGTTCTTCTCATATTTCTTGAGGATGAAAACCCTCTTTGAATACTAATTTCGAGGACGAAAACTCTCTTGGCTGGAAAGCGTGATTGCATCCTAAAGTCACAACTGCGCTACAAAGTTGAGTTATTTTTCCAGCTACTGTTTCAATGGAGATTTTTTTATGTGTTTTGACATGTTATTTTTTTGGTATGTAAGTATTTATGATACAGATTTAAGAAATCTGTGAGCTTGTAAAGTTATTGAAGGAGGTTTCTTCTTGAAAACAAACAAAAATAAGTTGTACTTTGGTGATTTCTAAGAGTTTTATGACATTTGTTCCTGTTGTACCTACTATACCAGGAGCATTAATACTGTATTTCAGACCTGCAATTAATCTGAGCACTATCCCAATCTGGTATCCATGGGTTCATTTATGATTGTGCTTGAGTAGTGCGGATGCTTCCACTTGTTAGGGAGTTGGGGATTGATGTTATTGGATATTTTCTGTTTGTTGTACTTGCATTCCAACTTTGTATCAGACCTGTACATATCTGAATTCCTTTTAATAGCTTAATATTGTATGGAAGTGTAATGTCCCCTTATCTTAAGACTTATGGAGATAGAGATAATTTAGCTTACAAGAATCAATTTCAAGAAACTTTTTCCCCAATAAATCAAATAATGCTCAAGTAAGAATAATAGCAATTACTTTATTGTAGGAAATGATTTAAGATAACACTTAATGACTAATTGTCCTTAGAAAATATGATTGATATCACTTATATTCCAATACTATATTTTATATAGTAAACAATGTTACTGTGTTCCTGTATCTATAATCCTTGCAATTCGTCTTCGAGAGAATTTTCCAACAATAGACGCAAGCTGGAAAGATAGTTACTGTGAAAATCCTTATATCCAGTTAATATGGCCATGATGTAAACGGCCGAAGGAATAGACCATATATTCTTCGTTTGATATATCTGAATAATGTTTGATAGCAGCATATAAGAATGTGATACCACAGTAAAAAACTTGAGAAATGGGAGCATCATAAAATATTTAATTAAATGGAAAAACTTACTAGTTGAGGATGCCACTTGGGAAGGACCTAAGATACTCGAGCATCTCAATTTGCATTACTAGAAGGCAAGCAATCTTGGGGATATTTAAATGCAGCCTATCTGTGGATAATTAACCTATTACATATATTTATTAGTTATAAAATAATACATTATTTATTTATTTTTAATATATTTACATAAGATAGATAGATAGATATATACCCAGCCCTACCAAACCCAGGGAAAAAATGGCATACCAGCATGCCTGAATAAGCAGTTTAGGATTCCATCAATCACAGAGAATCACAAACCTAAAACCTCATCAATCCATTTCCCAGCCAAAACAGAATGAAAATAACACATCCCTAGAACAGTGTCCATCTAATTGGAGACCAATCTCTAAAAAACAGAATTTTAGAACCTTCTGGATAAAGTACATAATGGGGTTATTCATGATGTCTATTTGTGTTTCTAAAATACTGTGTAATCTATTGTCTGACTACCAAATCACTCAAAAAAACAAGTGGAGTTTTAGCCTAACCGCACTGTTATAAAGGATATTACTAACATCTTTTAGGTAGTTGTTGATGGAACATTGGATGAGCCCTTTAAGGTTCATGTCTTCATTAAATAAGATCTGAGAATTGTAGCTGGGTTTTAGCAATCTTCACTGTAGGTTCACCTTCATTAAGGGTCTGCAATTTATCCCATATAGCCTTTCCAGATGATTTGTCGGTTAATCCCATAATTTGTTGATAGCAGCATATAATTATTTTATTTTGTATAGCAAAATGGATGCGAAAGATTTGGGTTTCAAGGTTTTCTTTTCTTTTCCTAAAATAAAATAAAAATTTAAATCCATCTTTTTACCACTGGGGATGACGTCACATCCCTAGACAGTTGATGGACGTTTGTACATCCCCCTGTCTATCTTGGGGATGAAAGGGCATCTCTAAATGTCACCCCAAAAGGGAGATGTCCTTGGGGACAAAATCCCTGTTGGGGCCTGGGTATTGATGTATGAGAGTTTGTTGGCAGCCCGATACAACTATATTGGACTCATATAGGATGATTCGATGATGAACTACTTCCACAATATTCTCTCCCTCCCTTCGCCACCTTTCCAAAATGATTTTCAATGCCCTTTATACTCACCATGTGCCTTTGTGTAAAGTTCGCGACTCTTAACGATTACATCCCTTCATTAATTAAATTATTCATCTCCACATCGCACTTTTTGAATAAACTCATTTTAGACTTAATCATTGCTGTAAGATCGATGGCTTATTGGATCATATTTGCCTTACCCATGTTCGTCATGATGATATTAATCTGTATCTCACGTGTGTTGTCTGACTAACACCAATACTTCATCAGTTGTCGATCATTTTCATTACGTTGACTTCTCACTGATGATTGTTGTTCCACGTAGCCACCGTTTAGCATTCTTTTACCGATGTAGCCGTCTCAATATTATCCAAGGCTAGGCTTAAGTGTTGATCGGGAGTGATGACTATAACTGATATTGATGCTTACAACCTCGATCAATAGATCTTTAATTAAATTCAGATTACGATGGCTGTCGCCATATGTTTCCCTTTCATTGGAGTTACATAAATCTACTATTAACTTGAGGAGATCTTTGGCGACTATTTTCAATTTAATTGCTTCCACTAATATTCATAAAGCGGTGACTATGATCCCTTATATGCTTCAATCGAAAAATACAAACTTCATAGAGTCTATGATTCTTCCTCAGAGCCTTCATATTTCCCCCGCAAATACTGAGAGTGCGACTTCACATGGGTTTGGCTTCGCTATGACTGTTATTCTATAGTGGTTGTCGATATCTTTTTTAATAATAAATCCCTCGATGCTGACTGATCGAGATTCGGTAACTTAGTGATTCATACATGGAGGTTCCCATATGATGGTTGTATTATATACCTTCAAACATGTTCATATGTAATTTTGCCTTAGTACCCAATTCGCGAATATCTAATTTGTACTCTCCTCTTGACCACAATCATTGGATTCTTATCTTGACTCCAACCAATGGCCTTTGGCCTTATTTCCTTCATCAAAAATATCTTCCTCATACATCAATGATGACAAGTGTGTATTTATAGTTTCATCTTTTATGGATGCTTCTTGGTCCAAGGTGGGTCTCCCTCATATTGTTAACTTGGATGCTTGCAAGTCTTTCTTCTTTGAACACTGGATTAAAGTATGAATGTTATGTCTAACAACAATGGTGTAATGTCAAGGATGGGGACATTACAGGAAGAGTTGCTTCTGGATTAGATTGTGTGGTAGTTTTTGCACCAACGTTTCGGATTATGCTCTATGATCCATCATCAGGATGAATGAGGATGAATGAGTGCTATAGAGAACAAAATGAGTGAGTAGTAGACCAGGCCAACTTAAAAAGAAGGGAAAGGAAAAGAAGGTAAAAAAATGAATTTAATCATCTCTCTATAGGTTATTTTGTCAACACCTCTTTCTTTTCCAATTTTCATTTTATTTTTATTTACTATTTTCTCCCTCTTACCTTATTCATTTTTTCACCTTCCTTTCCTTTCCCCTCTTTTTAAGTTGGCCTGGTCTACTACTCACTCATTTTGTTCTCTGATAGCACTCATTCATCATGATGATGGATCATAGAGCATGATCCAAAATGTTGATGCAAAAAGTACCACACAATCTATTCCAGAAGCAGCTGTTCCATATCTAATGGATTGTGGAAACTTGATGTCTACAGCTTAATATTGTTCAGTTATGTTGTGATAGTGTGTTGGTTGGGGTAGTTTGGAGAGCCTTATCAGCTCTTATTTCAGTTTTTGGTGAGCTTCCTTCTATTTGGGGTTATTGGATCAGCTTACAGTTGTGTTAGCGAAGTGTTTTCAAATTATATCAGTCCGATTTTGGACACTACAGAGTTGTAACAGCACTTTTCAATCTCTTGCTTCAACTTCATTGTCATACTTCAGTTAGATTGGTGAATACACATTTTGGGTACAATATTCCTTGTGCATTTTGAGCCTTTCAGACTAATTTATGTTATTGCAGCATGTAGACGGCATAAAATGCCAATGGTTTTATTTGTTATCTGCTAATGTATTAATTAATTATATTAAGTGGGTTGTCACTCTCGGTAGTTATGTGTCAGTTGGTTGACGGTTGTGCTCCTCTCGGCAACCATCGGGTTCTTTATATATGTTGTGTACTGCCAAGGAAGTGGTACGGTATAGTCAGGTCTATTGTAATCCTTGGCCGACCATCTTTGGTCTGTTCTCTGTAATAATTGCATGTGCGAATAAAGATATATTTTTCTGTCATGCCTGGTATGCATTGTCATGTACATTATTATTTTCTATATTTAATTTACCAGTTGTAGCAGTAAACATTTTGGCTCCGTTGCCTTAAAAGAAATCGGGTCAGCCTTGAGTGATTCATGTCCGTAGATCCCATTAAAGGTGAGGAGGCCACAAGGTGGTCAAGACTAAGCAATTAGGTGATCCGCCAACCCTCGGCCGGAGGGAGCGCAAAGACGAGTCGGAGCCTGGAAGTACTCGAAGTGTTGGGACATTGGAGATAGAGGTGTAGAGGACGCGCGCGTGTCTAAGAGTGCAAGGAAAGCATTGGAACGTACCAGTCTGAACAGTCCACCAGAGTGTTGGGGACGCTGAAGGTGGACATGTAGAGGACGCTTGCATGGCCGAGAGTGCAAGGAAAGCACCGGAATGTAGGGGTCGAAACAGTCCACCCAGGTCAGACATGTTAAAATAATATTAATATATTTTCTATAAAGGTCATCTTCTATTCTTAGTGGTCATCTTAGTTGTCGACTTATTTAGCTATTTAGCTTTTTAATCGACTTATTCAGCTTGTTTTGGTGCATTAAGTGAAACTATTGCTTCTTTATTAAAGACGTGTAGTTAGCTTTTTATTATTTAGTTTTTTAAGCTTTTTAAGCTTATTAGTTTTCACTTAAACGACTTGTTCTTAATTTGGAACATCGTCTTGTAATCTCTATATATACGATTGTATATCGTTGAATAAATTGATCCAATTATTTCAACAATAATTTTTCATGGTATTAGAGTAGGATTTAAAAGTTTTTGGAAAATTTATAATTCAAAAATAATTTCTTATTGAATTTTTTTAGTGAAATTTTTCTTAAGTTTTTTTTCCTAGGCGAATTGGATTCAAGAAGTTTTTTTTTTTGGGCACAGTCTGAATACTTCGTTTCTTGGACGATTCAGAATTTTTTGTTTGCAGGATTCGTGGTATTTGCAAGGTTCCAGCTAGGGTTTTCGCAGTTTTTTTTGTTTCAAAATCACGGGCTCACCAAATCGCGCGATTTTTTTAAGGTATTTTTTGTCTAAAAATCGTGGGATTCTTTTGTATCTACAAAATCGTGATTTTATTTTTCGCGTTTTCTGATCTCTGCAGAATTTACAGTTGCGATTTTTTCCGGAATCGCGTTTTTCGCGGGTTTCATATACCTGCATTTTTTGGTGTCGGTTTTTTTTCGCGATTTCTGCGTTTTTTCCCACCCTCTTCAGCGATTTTGCAGGGTTTTTTGTGCGCGGCTAGGTATTTTTCGCGATTTCTATAGGTCTTCCTATTCGCAATTTAAGTTTTTTTTCCTGCCTACCTCCGCAAATTTCGTGGGTTCTGCTAGAAATCGAGAAAAAAAAAATTGTCTATTTTTGTTCTATTTTTTTTTTAAATCAGAGGTTCGGAGGTATTTTTTTGGCGATTTTCAGTAAATCGCAATTTTTTGTTGCCGGCACTGGGGTTTCTCAAGAACCACAATTTCTGAGTGAATTCTTTGTTTTTTTCTCTCAGAAACCTAGGGTTTTGCAGTTTTCTTCTGCGACCTGTTCTAGGTTTTCCGGATACTTTTCTGGGTTTTCCAGAATTTCAATACCTTGGCTTCCATGCTAGCAGACATATTCCTCAGGATTTGTGCCAAAATATTTTTTTTGGCTGATTATTTTCTGTAGATTATTATTTTTCTGATTATTACAGGTTTTAAATTTGCAAGAAATTTTCAATTTCTGGGTTTTTCAGCAAACCTCGAAAGTCTTGCATTGGTATTTGTGCCTCGAATTCCACTCCAAGGTTTCAGATTCATTTTGCAGTTGCTTATATTCTTTTTTTTTAAATTATTCAACCTCGATTTTCGTGACGGCATCTTTCACCAACATCATGTTAGAACATAGTCAAAAGTTGAACGACCTCAACTACAACACGTGGAAACAGCGCATGTTATCGATAATTGAATATCGTTGCCTTGATCAAATTGTTTTGGGCAAGGAATCTCGTCCTAAAGCAACAAGTGAAGATCAAGACAAACATGATACGAAAAATCGAGAGGTTGTCATACTTATCAAACTCTCAGTGTAAAACTGCTAAAGAAATTTGGGATCTCTTGAAGTATCTTCATGAAACGTCTGACAAGAACCGAGCTTTCTTTCTCAAGAATATGTTGTTTTATATCATGATGGATGAGAAGTCATCTATCCAGACACATCTTACAAAGATCAAGGACATCCATGACCAGTTGGAAGCCATAGGTCGTACCATGGTGGAAGAGGATATGGTAGTGATCACGCTGAAAAGCCTTCCCAGACCCTACGGGCATTTCATTGATACGCTCAATATCTCATCTACTAGTGTTGATCTGAAGTTTCCTGATCTCTGCAACAAGCTTCTGCAACAAGATCGATGGAAGCAGCAGTTTGGAAGCAACGCTAATTCATCCACTGAACAGGCTTTCACAACCGAAGTTTTGGATAAGAACAAGGGTAAAGGTCAGTCCTTCCAGCAGAAGGGGCAAGGTCAATATACACAGTCTTCAAAGAAGAAAAGTGTACAGTGTAACTACTATCACCAGTTTGGCCATATGAAGAAAGATTGCAGGAAATTGTTGGCATCTGTGCAATCTAGGCTGAGAGGGTCTCGGGAACATGAGTAGGCTCATGCTGCAGAGCGTTCTGAAGAGGAGTCAACCTTCTATGCTTTGTAATAAGCAAATTTCCTGTTTGGTAGGTTTTCACGATTTTTAACCTGAAAAACTTGTTTGTTGGTTTTCACATTTTTTTCCTCAAAAATTGTTCGTAGGGTTTAGAATTTTTCCTTAAAAATTATCATCTATAATCCACAAAGTTTGCGTAGGATTTCTAGGTTTTCACGATTTTTCCCTAAAAAATTGTTTGCTGGTTTTTTCGATTTTTTCCTCAAAAATCATTTGTAATATGCAAAGTTTGCATGGGATTTTGTGATTCCGGAAGTTCTCAGGGTTTGACGATTTTTCTCCTCAAAAATCGTGCTTTGTTGCAACCAATTTTGGGTCACACTGCTAGGGCAAATATCTGCGACCGTGGTATCTTGCAGTTTGTTTTGGAGTTGTTGGAGCAAACAGTGCTCAGTACTCTTCTGCAAAAGGGTTTGTTGATTTTTCCTCAAAATCATGGTTTCAGGCTTCAGTAATTCGCGTGTGTCAGATCTCTAATTCGCATGTGAGGGCTATATTAGCTTGGATGGCTTTTGGTACTCTTTGTCATTTACATTCTGCAGATCCTGGGAGGGTCTCCATAGTAGCAAAGTATTCTTTGCATTTGTGATCAAAACACCTACAGTGTCTTCTGTAGGGTATTGAGTACAATGACCATTAAGGAAGGTGTTAAAATAATATTAATATCTATTCTATAATGGTCATCTTCTATTCTTAGTGGTCATCTTAGTTGTCGACTTATTTAGCTATTTAGCTTTTTAGTCGACTTATTTAGATTGTTTTGGTGCGTTAAGTGAAACTATTGCTTCTTTATTAAAGACGCGTAGTTAGCTTTTTATTATTTAACTTTTTAAGTTTTTTAGCTTATTAGTTTTCACTTAAACGACTTGTTCTTAATTTAGAACATCATCTTGTAATCTCTATATATACGGTTGTATATCGTTGAATAAATTGATCCAATTATTTCAGCAATAATTTTTCAAGGCACACAAGGCAAATCCACACAGTACCTTTCGAGTGAAAACAATGGTGAACACCCAAGAGAAGCAGAAACTGTTGAAGTTCACAGGGGATGGATCAGAGGACCCCGTACAACATTGCAAAACATGTATAATGATGCAAAGCATCCACACACTCAAAAAACTAAGGGATATCTTTCTCCCAACTCACCTATCCAATTAGGTGATAACTCTTCACTCACTCACAAAACCCCTCACAAGGTTATTGAGCACTCACAAGGTTTCCATACCCCAACAGCATGCCCATGCTTCTCAACACACCTCCAACCCTTGGCATACACTCAACTAGGGCAATACAACATGATTAGACTTCAATCCAACCTTTCCAACTCTCAATCACCATCAACACCCCTTTGTAGTCACTTGCTCAACACCATTCCCTTACTAGGACTTCAATCTCCACTAACACCCATTCACAACATGTAATGGATACACCCAAACACATATACCCCTTCTGACATTCCTATAAAGGTCTCTCAACATGCACAAACAAGGTTAACTACCCCCCCAACCACCCAAGAGGTCATAACAAGGTTTATTGCAGATTGACTGTTTTTAGGACAGTCTTACTTGTGCAGGGACAGTCATGAAATCTTAGTCCATTCCTTACTCGAAGGTCTCCAAACACTTAGGCTTATGGTGAAGGGCTTCTCTACCTTCCTCTCAGTCACCAAACTCATCAACAAGACCACTTTTCAACCGTACAAGTGCAATGATTTAAAACACTGTCAAACTGTGACAGTCATAAGACTTTTGAGAGGACAGTCAAAAGATTGTTTGTTTGCTGTGATTCTTCAACTTGGTAAAACTTATGGTGAAGGGCTTCTCTACCTTCCTCTCAGTCACCAAACTCATCAACAAGACCACTTTTCAACCGTACAAGTGCAATGATTTAAAACACTGTCAAACTGTGACAGTCATAAGACTTTTGAGAGGACAGTCAAAAGATTGTTTGTTTGCTGTGATTCTTCAACTTGGTAACATTTGACACATGTCAAGGACACCCTCATGCAGCCCTCTCTGCCTTCCTTGAGTCTTCAACGACCAACCTTGCACTCACATCCACCAAGAACCCTTAACTCACAGTTGTATCAGACTGTGACACCATAAATCAGAGCTTTGCCATCTCTTTGCACATGCTAAATTGTTCATGAGACCCTGCAATCAAAGCAAAAAGAAAATATATGGTATTACCCTCCATTCCACCAAGTTTTGGCCTTTGTTCGTCGTGGAATGGAGGTCATATACATTTTTCAAGAACAATGTTTACACTACCTAGGGTTTTAACAGTTCTTACTAAAATTATTATATCTCCTTCAAAATACAACCAAAATGAATGAAACAAAAACCAAAATTGAGAGGATTCAATCCTCTTTCATTCCCAATGAGTCTTCAATACAAATAAATCAGTTTTTACAAAGAAAAGTAGCAAATATCAAACTGTCACGTCTGAAACACACAGGAAAATGCAAGGAATCTCAACTTTTATTGACTTTCTTGCTTAGTACATGGCATCCAACCCCTTTTTGGTCGTGGGAAGGACCTATTTGAATGCCTCCAAGGCCTCCCAATGGCTATAACCACTTTTTGAACCAATATCACTAACAAACACCTAATTACCCTTACAAACACAAAAGTTGCTTTGACAATTTTTGTCAACATTGACAAGTTTTGCCTAGAATAGGACATAAACCCAACCTAAGACCATTATGACTCAAAATTGATACAAATAAGCCAAAATAGGTCCATATGACCTTAATACATCATAAAATACCATGTTAGACCCATTACTACACGTTTCTCACATGATGACAACTTTGACAAATTTTGTCAACATGACTCCTACTAAGACTCCACATACAAACTAATGGTCTTAATGACCTTATTACATCAAATATGGTCTTTCAAGACATTATTTACCACTTTCACTCTTCAAAACACAAAGGTTTCATAATTTGCCTCATAGAGGCTTGATGGCAACTTAGGTGCTCCTGCACCATATAACCATTTTGGAGGCAAATGGCCAAGACGACGAGGATTACTGGTTGAAGGCGTTTCCAGCCACCCTTCGAGGGATGGTAATTGAATGGTATACCGACCTCGACGCCTAGTACAAAACAAGATGGAATAATCTGAAGGCCTTTGAGGAGGAATTCAAACTCCTGAGGGATGATAATGAGATCATGGCCGAAATCTATAATACCAAGCAAGGGAAAAATCCAAGTGTACGCGCTTACAACCGTGTGCTCAAAGAACTGTTGAACAAGATGGATAACCAACCAGCTGACGGGTTGAAGAAGAGGTGGTTCACAGAGGGATTGATACCCTCACTATGCAAAAAGATGAAAGTAGTGCCTCCGTCCTCATACGCTGATGCTTACAATCGGGTGATGGACAGCAAGAGTGAAAACAAAACCTCCTCTCAAGAGAAGAAGAAGACTGACAATGATGAGAGCCCCGAAGGTAGCAATGACGAAGAATCCAAAACCGTACGAGCCCTTCGACTGGATATGTTGAGAATGATGAAAGAATCGAAGGTTGAGGAAGGAACCAACAAAGAAGGTAATGAACTATGGTGTACTGAGTGCAAAGGTGAGGGGCACACAAAAGGTAATTGTCCTATAAATATGTTTTGTGAAATTTGCCAAGTGTTGGGGCATTCAATCAAGGAGTGCTCATACAATTTGAAGATGAGAAGTACACAAGTACTATTCACACACGGAGAGTCCAGCCCATCAAAATCACAGAATGTATCGCCAAGCGGTTATGGAAATCAACGAGGGCGAAACCAAATACGTATGACTCCAGAGGACGTCCTATCATACAGTGTCAGCAATGTAGTGAATGGGGACACTTTGCGAGAGATTGCCAGAACAAGAAAGACAACGTACAATTATTGTGCAAATAGTGTGGACCAGGTGACCATGAAGACACCAACTGTCCAAAGCAGAAAGGGGTAAATATGCTGGACATCAAAGAGCCAGACGAGGAGATACTCGCAATCACGAGGTTACAAAGCAAAAAAGGAGTGTACCCCGATCCCCATAGGGAGAAGGAAAGACTCCAAGAGGCAAAGGCGGATGTTGAATGGGTGATGGTGGAGGAGCGAAGGGCCTCACATGATGCCGCCAGTACTCCACCACACTCGGAGTTCGAGAAAACTATCATAAAACAAATGTTGCAAGCTATCGTACCGGTACGGGTATCTGACCTTCTGCAGACTATGCCACAATTGAAAATGGCCCTCACAAATGTAGTTGGCGACAATATCATCGACCAGGAACGCCACGAGTCGGCGGCTAAATAACCTAGCACATTTGCCATAGACCAGCCAGCAGCAAAACCATCTGGCACATCGGCCACGGACCCCATGCTACTCACTGTGAGTATTGGCCAAGAGCCAGCTATAGTAGAAATGGAGATCATGGGACAGAAGCTGATCAATACCATCATGGACGGTGGCTCTGGAATAAATGTATTGTCGGAAGAAACATGGAGGGGTCTAGGCAAACCAACTCTCTGGCCACCAACATTCCATCTTGTAGATGCCGACCAACATGGTATCAAACCCTTGGGAACACTTATGACACAAAAAGTTGTTATCGGCACCCAACATTTCTTCCTGGACATCATCGTCATTCCACTAGAGAAAAAGGCCTATGATGCTCTCCTCGGAAGAGGTTGGCTGATCATGGCGAAGGCAAATCATAACTGGAAGAAGAACACACTCTCCATCGAGAGTAAAGGGCATAAGTATGTGATTGACTTGAGGGACCAGGCGGTGAGTGAAGAACTGGCGTCCTCCGACTCAAAGTCTGAGGGTGGAGAGTTTGGTATGGACAAAGAGAGGAAAGGCATGGAACCCAATAATGAAGGGGTGCTCGAACTAGAAGATTGCTCTGAAGATGAGACGAGTGCCTTGAATGGACTATTCCACTGGCAAATGGAGGACTATGAGGTATTTTCACCAACATGTAATTCTCTTGAGACTATAGATCTGGTTGAAGAGAAAACGAAAGCAAGTACATCCGATAGTACAAAGATGGGAAATGGAACGACAAAGGAAAGGGAATCAAAGGAAATTAAAAAATACAACCAAAAAAACACCCAGAAGGAATTGCAAGTTGTCAAGTACCGGCACACATTAGAGGGTTCGCCGAAACTGCCGAGTGAATTAGTGGAGTCAAATCAGTACGGATCCGTACAGACAAGGGAGCCAAGAACATACAAGCTCGTACAAGCTCACGAAAGGGACAACGGAAAAAGGTCGTACATATCTGTACGGAGCCAAGAAGAGAACGAAGAAGGGAGGAAACAAAAGTCGTACAAATCCGTACGGAAATATTTTGGAGGGCAACAAGGACATCCATACAAACCCGTACGAGAAGCAAGGCAGAGTAGACGAAGAAAACAGCCGTACGAACTTGTACGGATAGGAGACATTTGCCAAGGAAAGATACCGTACAGAAAAGAGAAGGAACAACCACACAAATCCGTACGAATCCATCACACGACGAGGGGTAGAAATCCGTACGAAACAACAATACGGATCCGTACGGGAAAAGATGAGTGCACGTGGAAAAGAATCACCTTCCAAATCCGTACAAAACCAACCACTACGAGACATCCATACGGAATTGCCAGCCGAATTCGGAGAAATCCGAGAATCTGTACATGAAGTCGAAGGAGTGAATCTGTATGAAGAATCAAATTAGAAAAGGCATGTGGAAAATTTGTACGGCCACTTTGGCTAGCACATCATGCAGAAATTTGAAGTGATTCCATACGTTTGGAGGATTGCGTACGGCTGGAAGGATTGGACGGAAGGCAGAGAGGAGGCAATACTGTACGAAGAGGAGAGGTGGTCCGTATGTAGTCCAGACCATATGATGTATGGCTTTGATGCAGAAATTGCAGAAAATAATCACCGGAGAGGAAGTTGGGAGCCGTACACGAAGGTGCCACCTAGGTCGTGCGGGATAGACTCTCACTAGAGACTATTGTTTGATTTCATCAGCAATGTTTTTAGCGTCTCAAAAAATCACAAAAATTATGTGCGCCATGGAATTTCATGTGGTTTTGAAGGTTACAATTTGGTGTTGGCAATGGGGGTGCTGCCCCTCAACCCCACCCTCCACCACGACAGGGAGCGCGCCCTAGGCGCTACCCCGAGACCCCACGAGGGGCACTGCCCCTTGCCCCCAAACCCCCATTTGATTTGGCAGGTACACTACAAGTTGGGGTTGTCCAATACAAGTTATTTCCTACACTCTTGTCATTAGTCTTTTCAGATGTTACTTGATGTTTACTTGTTGTCTGGAAGACGACTCTTTCTTTTGGGGGGGGATGATGTAGACAACATAAAATGCCTATGGTTTTATTTGTTATCTGCCAATGTATTAATTAATTATATTAAGTGGGTTGTCAGTCTCAATAGTTATGTGTCGATTGGTTGATAGTTGTGTTCCTCTCGGCAACCGTCGGGTTCTTTAAACATGTTGTGTACTGCCAAGGAAGTTGTACGGTATAGTCGGGTCTATTGTAATCCTTGGTCGACCATCTCTGGTCTCTTCTCTATAATAATTGCATGTGCGAATAGAGATATATTTTACTGTCATGTCTAGTATGCATTGTCATGTACATTATTATTTTTGTATTTAATTTACCAATTGTAGCAGTAAACACAACAGACTGATTTTATAATAAAAAAAAATTTATCGGATTTATATCAATATTATATCTCTTATAATGTTATTTTATAATGTATTTCTTGATAATCTTGTAAATCCCGAATGATAGTACCACCGGAGGCTATCCTCTTGTATGCATTTCATATTGTAAAAGTAGAAGGCTTACCATCAATTAATATAACACAAAGTATCAAAACTCGCCACGAGTCGAGCAAGTTTCTTGAGTTAGCGAGTCGAGTGAAGCTCAGCGAGTTTTGGTAGATCGTGACTCAAACTCAACGAGTTTTTCGCATAACTCGCATGACTCGCGAGTCAGGCGAGTTATGGACAAACTCGCCGAGTCCAAGCTCCAGAACTCGCATCACGGCAAGTCACGTTTTGACTCGACCAGACAGATTTTGGACACTGACTCCTCTCTGATCACTCTACCGGAGATCGATCCAAAGTTTGAGTGGATCACTGAGTCTACCGATCCCGTCTTCACTAAGGAGGACCATGAGTGGGTTGACCAGGCAGACAGAGAGGCTGAGGTTGTGGCTATGGCATAGGAGGAGGATAGAGCACGATCCGGCACAGGCACAGCTGATGTTGATCATTGTGGCACTTCACAGGCAGAGACTATGGCTACTCAGTCATCCAGGACCTACCTTAGATGCCTTTGTAGGAGGCAAACAGACTACTTTGAGGCTGAGGCTGAGGTTGAGGCTGAGGATGAGCTAGAGCCTATGCCATAGACTTGTTTTTGTTTACAGTTACATATATGTTTGGGAACATTTGATGTCATGGATTTTATATACATTTGACAACATTTATAACTCTATATATCTATGTTTTCTATTTCCTTCAGCTACAATTTACATTTCTACGCATGTGATGGATGTAAGTTTATGTATGTGATCAAATTGGCTTCTATTTGATGATGTTATAGTGTCTTTAAGCTTTATTCAATAATGGGTGCATAAAACAAGTTTTAAATCGTTAAAAATATCTAAATTTCAAGGGGTTTTTTATTTTGCCGAGTCATTGCCGAGTCACGAGTCGAGTCGGCCTTGCCAAGTCCGAGCCGAGTCCGAGTCTGGGAACTTTGATATAACATATCATTCAGCCCATTTGGCATGGATCAAGCTAGCATTATCCACCATTTTGGTTTGAGTCAAGTTTAGACATTTTGCCACTAGCTTGCATTGCACCCATGCAGTTTGCCAAAGAGGTGTTGATAAGGCTAGCTCTACCACTTGCGTGTCATTTTATGTAGTTCACCGAAAAGATGTTGATTAGGCTAGCTCAGCCGCCTACATATTCTAGTTGACTCAACAACTTACGTATTAAGGTCAGCTTGCCACTATATCATTCTATAATTGCATTCATTTAGAATAATTGTGTGGTTGGAAGCATCATATGCTCTCACCTTGCCCACTCTAGGATCTAGGTGATCAAAAAGCGTTAAAGACATGCATATGCATCTTCTATATTGCAAAAATAAAATAAAAAAGTGTGGGTTGTTACAAATTACTTATTTCTATAGGAAAAACCTTGAGAAAGATTACTAAGCACTAAGAATGTGTACAAATGAAGGAATATGCACGTTACATAGCACTTAGAATGTGTACAAGTGAAAGAATATGCATGAAACTAAAAAGCATCTATCCCCTCTAGCTCTTGTTCAATCTAAGGAGATGAAATTAATATAGTTGCAAGACGTGAGAAGATTAAGAGACTCCAAAGGCCACTTGTATTCCTACCAATTCAGATTCCTTTGAAATGATAATTGAATGTTTCGATATTGAACAAAGGAGATTTGATCTCCTTAAATAGAGAAATTACAAACAAAGTTTCTAAAATAAAAACAAACGATGAAAAGAAAACTACCTAAACAACTAAACTAAGATGACCATTATAGAAACATTACAATATTATTTTAATACCCTCCCTTAATGATCATCCTACTAACTACCCTACAAAAGACATGACATTATCTGCAAGTCATTTGGCCATTAATGCATAGAAGGCTGACAGCTTCTCATCAAAATGCTCTGCAACATGAGCATACTGCTGAGACCCTCCCTGGTTCTGCAAAACTTTTGGATATGACCAAGTTTACCATAATCCATCTACCACGATCCCTCCAACCTGATGTTAGGTAACAGAGCTATCCCTCCCTTAAACCGAGATCAGCGTCTCAAAAAACTTCACAATTTTGAAAGAACATGATTTTGCCAAAAATTGTCAAAAGACAACACCCACGATTTTCTAAAAAAACTCTCAATAAATTTTGCAAAAGAACACTGTTCACCCTAGAAACCCTAGGTGCAACCCAAAACAAGCTGCAAGTAACCACAATTTTTGCGGAAAAAATCGTCAAACCCTAGATGCAATGTTGAAATCACAAACCTTCATCTTTGTAAAAAAAAAGGGTATATACCTTTGTTTTGTAAAACAAAAGTAAAAACCCACGACCACGATTTTTAGGAAAAAATCATGTAAAACCCTTCCATGATTTTTTTGGAAAAAAAAATCCCTTAATTTTTAAGGAAAGAATCGTAAAAACCCTAAAATATCGCATAGTAAAACACCAGACATCACGCGGCAAAACCCTGATTTTTGAGAAGAAAAAAATCATGCAAAACCCTCCCATGATTTTTTGTGGAGAAAAATTAGAAAACCCAAAGGAATAATTTTTTAAGGAAAAAAATTATAAACCCACAAATATTTTTTTTAAGGGAAAAAACATGTAAAAACCCAACAAATAATTTTTTTAAGGGAAAAAAAAATTATAAAAACCCACTTCTCTAAAAATAGCACCACTGCCATCCACTACCATCAAAAAGTGAGATGCAGGAAAAAAAAATCCGTCGCCGCTAGAAACACCACCATAGCAAAGCCCGATCACAGAAACCCTCCCGCCAAAAAAAGGCAAAAAAAACTTTAGAAAGCCGTGTAGGCCAGAGGTTAAAACACGACACCGCGAAAAACCTGAAAAAACGCATCAGTAGAAACCTGAAAAAAAACAACACTGTTTGGGCAAAATCCACAGAGCCAACGCGATTTTCTTTACACAAAAAAATGAGTTGGCGTGGGCAAAACCCTCCCGCGATTTTTAGCAGAGGCACAAAATAACAATCACAACCCTCTACAATCTTCCTATAGCGCGACCCGAACCAAAAAAATGGCAAAAAAAACTTTTGTAGAACACTTCGCAATGCAAAACCAAAATCGCTCGAGATCTCAGGTTGCAAGAAAGCAGTGGAAAATCACAAACAGAGAAAAACAACGGCTAGAAACAAATCGCTAGCGAAAAAAAAAATTCAAAAAATTTCACGACATGGATTCTACAAACAACCCGAGAAAACAAGCCAAAACTCTCGTAGCGTGCTGGAGAAAAAGCCAGATGCGAGAAAAAAACGTCACCCAAAAAAGTCTGCAGGTTGCACAGGATAAACCAGGAGGTTGCAGCCACATGAAATCGCCAAAAACACTAAGTGCCAAAAATTGATCCTCACAAAAATCTTCCACAGCAAAAACAAATTCTCAAAAAACCCTAATCCACGACCTTCGAAAAAAAAAACACTAATGATTTTTTTCATTAAAAAAATCGAAGAAAAACAAAATCTGGAAATAAATTCCAGGTAGCGCAGCACCTCCACGAATTTTATTAAAAAATTCGCCAAATCCTATTAAATCCTATCGACCTACTCTGATACCATGAAAAACAATTAAATGATTATATTTACAAATATATGATGTATATAAAGAGGTTTACAAGACGGTGTTTTAAAAAGAACGAACCATTAAACTCAAGCTTCAACACAAAGCTAAAAAGCTAAAAACTAAAAAACTAACTACGCCTTCTAATAAAAGCAATAGTTACACTAAACAAACTAAAAAGACAACTGAGTCAACAACTAAGATGACCATTATAAAATAAATATAATATTATTTTAATAAGGATGTCCCCAAATTTTCAGGAAAAGGGGGATATGTTGGGAATGTTCAATCCACATCCCTCCACCCCCAAAATATCTCCCCATCTCGCAAACATCCTCTCATCCCTAACGAGAGAAAAACCCCTAGGTATGAATCCCCAAGGAACTGGTAATAAGGAAATTGCCTTCAAATCTGCCATTAGTACAATTTTGGTGGTACTATAAGACAGTAACATGTTTTGGCTCGTTTCCATGAGTCTGCTAAGTTCTTTCAGTAGTATCAACAATAATTTGGCTAATACCTGTGTTATTAATAAGAATGAATGAATCATGGTTATAGCTACGACAAACACTAACAGCAATGCTTTCTGTTGTAGCTGAATTAATATAATTCATCTCGTTAGCTGAAATCATGAATTTACTTACTTTTGGTAGACTCAAGAACAAACCAAGTTAAACCGAACAAAAAAGAACAAACCAAGTTAAGATGCCAGTTAAAAACTTCAGGAACTAAATCAAGCTTAGTGTGCTTAACATCAATCTTTGCTCATTAAAACTTGATTAGATTACATTAGAATTAATGAGTGTTGTTAGTGAGAACCCAGGGAACACAACAGAAAGTTGATCTGTCACTAACTAAAGAAAGTTGGAGATACAGGAAAAAAAATCCAGTGTGTTTTCCCAGCATCTAGCTAAGGGGTTCTCACAAAAACCAGATTCAAAATTGCAGAATTCCTTTCCAAACTCTGTTTATATTCTTTTTATAGGTTCAAAATCTAATTTATAACAAATGCCTTCTGTTGGAGCTGTGTAGGAGTTTTATATGGAGATTTGTGATAGAAATGTAGAAGGATTTATATGAAATAAGAAGATCGACCATATATTGAAAGATTTCAATGGCACATTTTATATAACTGCCTTATATTTTATTTTATCATAAGGTTATATTAATATATCAAAAAGGTAGGTTGCATGTCTTATCTCCCATCCCTCTCCCTCTATACATTGTAATGTTCTCTAGTAAGCGTTTGTACACTTGATAGTAATAAGGTCAAACAGTAAAGAGAAAATAGAGAGCAGTTTCGGAAGGCTTTATATGTATCTCTAGGGTTGCATTAGTTGCATTTAAAATTTAAAAGCAATTAATGCAGTTATCTATAAGCATCAGAAAAAGTCTTCCTGTGCTATTCAATGCAATTTTCCAAAAGTATCGAGAAAAATTCTTCACGTTGAAATCTTGGATGTAAAATCTCTGAGGTTACTACAATCTGCTCCATGGTGGTTAAAGTTTCTAATTAGACTACAATATAAAAAAGAAATGTTTTAGATTAACAAATTTAAAAGCAAGTTTTTTTCTATTTGCAGTGAGCAATTTACAGCAAGCACCTGATACAGAACAGTGGAACATTCATCATAAATAGCAACCCAATCCCTTTTGGCACCATCTGACTTTGGATCAATCTTTTGTAGATATTCTGCTATAACCTGCATGTATTAAAATTTAAAACACTTGTATTAGACAAAGCATTACAATAGTAGATTGTTTACAAATTGCAAGAGATCTAAACAAAAGAAATCAAAAGTCAGCAAGAAACTATGAATCTACATCAAAAAATCACGAGGCTTACCAAAGATCAAAAGTTTTCAAGAAAACAAGATCTAAACAAAAAAAATCAAAAGTCAGCAAAAAACTATGAATCTACATCAAAAAATCACGAGGCTTACCAAAGATCAAAAGTTTTCAAGAAAAATGAACAAGGCTTAAAAAATTATTACAAATAGAAAATATTGCTCAAAGCAATTTACTAATGAAACAAATATCAATAGCCAGTGATGTTCAATCAGCATATTTTAAATACCAGTGCTGGGAACCGTAAATGAGTTCAAGAGATATGACACCAGAAATTCTTATTAATTTATTTATAACTATCAGAAAGATAATTTTAAATGCTTAAGTCAGAAAAGCCCATAAATCTTCAAACAAAATTATTTATAACTAAGGGGTACAGGATATAATCATATCAGTGCTGGTAACCGTAAATGAGTTCAAGAGATATGACACCAGAAATTCTTATTAATTTATTTATAAACTATCAGAAAGATAATTTTAAATGCTTAAGTTAGAAAAGCCCATAAATCTTCAAACAAAATTATATAAAGGGCAAAATCATTTTCAAGCTATATTAGAGGAAGATAAATGGCTTTTACTGAACTCTAGTTTCATACACCTCTGACTTTTGGTAGAGTATTAATATACCACTGCAGGCAGTAATATAGTCCATTAGTCCATACTATTGAACAACAGGGAGTAAAATATAATCAAATAAGATATAGTTATGCTGCAGGCATATAATATACAGGTTTCACAGAACCAAAGAAAACTGCATAATTAAAAGAAAGGATGTTATCGGGTTCTGTCTTATGGCAATTGATATGCTATATCATGTCAACCACAAAACTTTAAAAATCATTGCAAATTTTTATAGTTTACTAATATCAGTAGATACTGGATTCATAAAAGAGAACATATCAGTGGAGAAAGGGAAACATGTTCAGTATCAAAAGCTTTATCACTCCCGTTGAAAATCTCAACAAAGTAAGAGAACAAACCCTCAAATTCTTCAGATCAATGTCAAACAATTCCTTGAGCCCTGGCCGCTGAACCTTGACAACAACTTCCTGACCTCTCAACCTTGCACGGTGTACCTGGCCTAAATTCAAAATTCCAAAATGTAGGTTCAGAATTTGGGTCTCTTCTTCATTACCCTAATCAAGATTATTCATTCTTCACATTTTTGCCTTTTTAAATTAAGCTGAAATTTGGCAAAATATAATTTTAGAATTAGAGAATTTTCTCAAAGTCCAGATGCAAGGCAATTAATATGCAAGATGGCCTTACCAAGACTAGCTGCAGCAATTGGATCACGATCAAACCGCTCAAAAATCTCATCCACAGGCTTCCCTAATTCCTTTTGAACTATAGCAACTGCAGTTTCCGAGTCAAATGGGGGTACTTGATCCTGTGCTCATTAAGTCACAATACACCAATAACTTACTATTTAAGCAGGTGAGGGAATAAAATAAAATAAAATAAAAGTCACATTAACTTTATTGTTAAAAAATAATATCATAAGATTTGTTCACAAAGGATTCCCAAATCCCCAGGTCCAAAGTCCAAAAAACATATAGAAAGTGCAACTGAAACATATAGCACAAACAAAATTTCAAAACAAGTCTAACTATAAGAAGCACCATATTAGACATGAAAATCAGAAAATAAAACCAAACTTTCAGTCTTGTGACCTTTGTGGTTGGATAGGATGAGAGCAGCATTGGCAATCGATGTACTCAGATCAAGCTTTACAAAAATTATACTACAAAGTGATAACATGCCAACCCACTGTAAAATACCTACTTCCTACACTACCAATGCAATAATACAGATAAAGAACAGTTCATACCAGATTTGATTGTATAGAAATAACACAATGAGTTCTTTATTGAGGGTAGTACTTACAATAAATGTACATCAAAAAGGACTATCCACAAATCAGCACCCTTCCCTAACTACAGAATTTATTTTTAGAGGGCCCAACAGTTGTCAGTTAGACAATGACCATTGATAGCTGATTATAACTATTTACTAAAAGACTACCCAACGTCAACAATGAACTAAAAAGTGAAGTACTTCCAGGGACATCTTCTTCCCTGGCTCTTCCATAATATGTTCTACTTTTTTGTAGGCTTGTCAAATGGGACTCTGACTTTTCTTTAGGGTGTGATGATGTAATCAACATAATAGGATCTTGTTACATTTTGTTAGTATTTGTGAGGCCAACTTATTTTGTTAGTTTATGGATAAATTGCTATAAACTGTTACAAATAGTGATGATAGAACTGACAACAGTTGGGCCCTCTATATAGAATATCTATAGTTAGGGAATGGTGCTGATTTGTGGACAGTCCTCCATGATTTACTTCCATTGTAAACAATCACTGCCCTCAATAAAGCATCTACCATGTTACTTCATACAATCAATCTGGTGTGGAATGTTTTATCTAAATATTATTGCATTGGTAGCATAGAAGGTAGTTAGTTTACATTTATCCTTGGAAATGACAAAAAATATAAACTACCTACTTTCTACACTACTTGTAGACACCTATTTTTCTCCACTTAATTAAATGAATTTTATATTTGTTTAATTATCATTCATCCAACTATTAATTAAATTCACATTTAATTAATCCTTTCTCCTTTTCCAACTATTAATTAGATTAATATTTAATTAATTCATCCTAACCCTCTTCTCCTATTAATTAATTCACTTAACCATATTCTGACAATTAATTAAATAAATAGAGTATATTTGTTTAATTAATCCCATCTCTCACATTTAAATAAATTAACATTTATTTAAATCCCATCTCTCACATTTAAATAGATAAATATTTATTTAAATTCCTAAATCCCTCACCCACTTGCATCTTCTAGAAAATACAAGTTGCAAGTTAACCATCTTCCTAATCATTTCTAAAACCCCTATCATTGGCCTAATCACCCTTTAATGGTTTGCACATTCCTTAACCAAAGGTTAACCCAAAACCTATCAACTCAAACCTTTAATGGCTTCCTTTAAAGTCTTTAAGCCTTTAATAGTTTCATTCTAGAGTCTTCTTAAGCCTTTAATGGCTTCCTTCAAAGTCTTCAAGCCTTTATTGGTTTCATCCTAGAGTCTTATCAAGCCTTTAATGGCTTCCTTTAAAGTCTTTAAGCCGTTAATGGTTTCCTTCTAGAGTCTTCTTAAGCTTTTAATAGCTTCCTTCAAAGTCCTCTTAAGCGTTTAATGACTTCCTTCAAGTCTCCGAGCATTTAATGCTTTGTCCCCCTTTCCTCTCAAGCCTTCCCTTGTTGACACTTGTCAACATGTGATTGGCTTGATGGAGAGCACATGGATTGAGGATCAACACTTCCTGAAGCAATCCTAACCCTCCCCCAATCAAATCAATCCCAACCCTTCATTTGCCCATTTTTACTATAAATAGAGCTCATTCCTTCATTGTCGAGAGTCACACACACAAGAGTTATCCATGCATTGTTACTTTGCTTAGAATTTTGAAGTCTTTGTAGGAAGGATTTGTATTATGTTTTAGCTCTTCCACTAGTTGGAATTGCTATTTAACATTAATACTCCATTCACATCTTCAAGCATTCAACACTTCACACAATCAACCATCTCCCATCCTCCATTTGACAACCAGTGTACTAGTGCTCAAGCTGAGGGCATACTTCACATAGCAGCAGGATCTTGGAGAGGAGGAGGACAAGAGCCATAGCATAGGGAGCATCATGGGGAAGTAATTTCATTTTCTTTATTTCCTAACTAGCTTCTTGTGTTAATCTTCCTTGATAATGCTTTAGATGGATTTGTCTTCATGTTTTGCTTATGGTTGAAAGCTTGTTACTAACATGATTTCCTATTGGTTTATGCTAACCTCCATTTTCACAGTGTTTCACCACCCATGCAATAATATATAGATAAAGAACAATTCATACCAGATTTAAGTGTAAGAGAATAAAACCATGGATTCTTTATTGGAAGTGATGCTTGCTTGTAATGATCGTAGATCAGAGAGGACTATCAACAAAACAGCACCCTTCCCTGATCAGAAATTTTATTTAGAGGGCCCAACAATTGTCAATGAAATAACAACCAATGATAACCACTTGAAACTATTTACCAGTATACTACCCAAAGCAAACAATGAACTAACAAAATAAGTCAGCCTCACATATCCTAAGAAAATATAACAAGTTCTAATTACACTGATTACACCCAAAAGATATAATCTCTATGTAACTATGTTCTTTATAGCATGCTGCAGAATATAAGACATGATTTCAACAAAAAGGGCAACCTATGAGTTAAAATTTAAAAACTATTTCTTGAATATGGATAACAAGGACATTAAGCATTTTAATTGTAAATGTATGCCAGAATAGTGGTGTCAGTTGATTAATCAAAAGAACAAGAAACTAACATACTGTTGACGTGTATTTCGTACACTATCAAACACAGAATAAAATACCTAAAGGTACCTTATCCTCTCTTGAGTAAAGCCTCTGATTGCTGAAGATATCGCGAAAAAGGATCAATCAGGATGACTTCAAGGTTCTTGTATGTAGGGTCTCTACGTGTGGATAAGCTCTTTGTGGTATGATGTGATTTGCTGGAATCACAAGGGGACTTACATTTGATGCCTGAACTTCTGATTTGCTTTGAATATTGCTGGAACACAGGATTTTCACTAGCTTAGATTTGAAAAAAGAAAAAAAGGCGAGGGCGAGGAGAGGATCTAATCCTAACACTAAGAATGTAAGAGCAATGAATGATCTTTGATGAAATTCTAACTAAGTCTTGTTTTGACATCCCAGGACCATCTCCACAAGGTTAGTGCGATCTTCGAAGGGAAGCTTTATGATGTTCAAATCATCACTGCAGGCATAGACACCATCAGGTTGATGCATATCAATGAAGAAGCGACAATTGAAGTTAAGCTTAAGCTGAATGATTCCAATTGACTACACAAGGCAAGTCTGCAATCAACAAACTGCTAGTAGTATGGATATACGAATTTCACCATCAATCAAGCACATTTCTTCCACTCATCTAATCATAAAATCAAACATGAGAAGTATAAAGACCATGCAAATTGTCGAATCGACCCATAAATTTCACCATTTCTTCAATGAAGTTACAAGTCTTTTACAACAACATCTTGGCAACAATCTTTGCCTTCTCTCTCTACTCTACTCTAATTGCTATTCTAATACTTCCAACTGCTTCTAACAAACTATGTTAACATGATATATGCTATGATAAAGAAACTAACAAACTATGTTAACATGATATATGCTAAACATTATAAAATGCTATACTAATATGCTTCTCAATGATTAAGATGATGATTAACAAAGAGAGGCAATGCTTGATGAAGTAGACTATAATCTGGTTGCATAAAAACTTGGATTGTGATAATGAAGGAAATGAGCCCTACTTATAGAAGAAATGGGCAATTGGATGGTTAAGATTGAATAACCTTAACAAGGGTTAGGATTGAATGATCTTCAAGGGCAACTCCTTGGAGGTAGTGATGGATTACAAGTATCTAGGAATTGATTTTCACAATAGGCTTACTTGGGAGACATGTAGATCAAAGAGGATACAAGGAGGTTGGAGAGCTTTATACCTTCTTCAGAATAGATGTAGTAAAGCAAAGTTACGCGATTGGAAAACTAAGATAACCCTTTTCGGTTTGTTAATGGTGTTGGTTATCCTTTACGGGTGTGAAGTATGGGGGAATAGCATGTCAAATCACAAATGGCGACAAATAGAAAGAATTCAAAAGCACCTAATTACCAGCAGTCTTAAAGTCAAATCAACGATTCCGTATGATATTCTTTTAGCGGAAGCTGGTATGTTTCCAATTGAAGCATTAGCGGTCATTCGATTGTTATGTTATCTAAAGAAAGCTGAAAATATGGATAAGCACTGCTGGCCCAAAATGATCGTGGAAGAAGGGGAGCTAAATCATAGGAAAAAAAACTAGAAAAATCAAAATAGTAAGTGGTTGAGCAAGTGGAACATAAATCATCATGACTGTCCTAACACTAAAGAAGAGATTAAAAAGTGGGCGGTGGAAAAATTTAGGAATGTTATGTGGACAAATCAGCTAGGCAGAAAAAAAGCATACTATAGCAAAGAGTTTAACCCCACCTGATAACACGATGAAAAAGTGTATTTGAGATTCGCGATCAACAGAAAGGCCAAAAATCTAATTGCACAGTTAAGGACAGGGTCTCATCATTTGAGATGTGAAACTGCTAGATGGAAGGTCCCCAAAGAGGACTGGGAAGAAAGGACGTGCATTTTCTGCAGTAAGAGGACAGTGGAGACAAAATGGCATTTCATCAAAGAATGTGCAGCATATGACGATATCCGCAATCAGTTTGTTAACGAATTAAAGGTGGATAGCTTGAATGAGCTTTTTGAAGAGACAAGAATTCACAAAACAGCGAGTTTCCTAATAAAGATCCACAGCAAGAGAGCCAACATAGAAAAGAACTTGAAAACGGGCTAGCATGTTTCATCTTGGTCCCTTAGATCGTTGGGTCTCGTGGACGTCATTAAAATTTCTTCATTCATTTGATCCATGTTTACAATTTTCACCAATGAAATGGTAACAATTGTCAACATGAAATGGCTTGAGAGGAGAGAGAAGACATGGTGGTTACCCTAGGGGGTAAGGTTAGGGTTGAGTTATTGGATAATCCTTTTGTCCAAAGGATAAACTCTTGTGCAAGGGTTAAATGGATAACCATGGTCAAAGCAATGAATGCTTGAAGAGACTCATGAGTTAAAGAATGGTTAAGTTAGAGAGAAAGTCTCTAACCCAGGGTTGAGTTTGAGTTAACCATTAATGGTTATGAAGACTTTTGTGGTTAACTTGTTGGAGACACAAAGCCTTTAATGGTTTGTGAAGACTTTAAGGATTTTTGAGAAGTGACCCTTTTCTTAAGGATTGTGCAAATGTTTTAAGGGGTAATTAGGCTAAATTAGAATGGAGTAGAAGAATCGTGGAGTAGAAGAATCTAGAAGGGGGGATTAGTCATGCAAGTGGATTTTGTAGGAAAATGCAAGTGGGAGGATTTTTGAATTTAATTGAAATAAATTGATTTATTTCAAAAAGGTGGGTTACAAATTGCATTGGAAAGATATTTAAATAAATATTGATTTATTTAAATGCAATATGATTTTTAATTAAATGGGAAAAGGGTGATTTAATTAAATAAATATGATTTATTTGATTAAAGGCTAGAATGTGGCCAAATGAATTAAATCAAATAAATTGAATAATTTATTTAATTAATAGAGGAAAGGGGGTGAAATTATTTAAACATGATTTAATTAATAGAAGAATTGTTTTAGTGGATTAAATAAACATTGAATATTTATTTAATTAGGTGGTCAGATTTATACGTCTACAGTAAAGATTCAAATCCATACTAATTAGTAATAGAATGAAAAGGAAAGAGAAAAAAATAAACTTATACACAAAGGGAAGTAACATGCTAAAAAGCACTTACAAAAAGTTTGAGCTAAATGGGTCTGCTTTCCTAAAGAGCAGACAAAGTTATCTACCCAATGAATCTATGTGGTGCCTTGATGATTTCCTCAAGCACATTAAACAAGCTGCTAAATAGCACAAGAATGGAGATTTGTTACACCACAAGGTTGATGTGATGATGCAGAAAGACCCTTATAACTGATTGGAAAAGATGAATTTATTGATGCAGAAGTCATGTCCGTAATAAAAAAATGGATGGAAAACTTGAACAACGCTTGATAAAGAATACCACAATTGGTTTAGAGAAATAGATTCCCCTTACCAAATTGGATTCAAAGGCATAGGAAAAGCAAAAAATCACACCATGAACAAGAAATAGTATTCGCTGCATTAACTTCATGGATGAATTAGAGGTTTTTACATTTGGCTTATATAAGCCATTCTTTCAACCATATGCCTCAACCACTTAAACCTCCCAAAAACCAACTAAAAGTACTAATCACTATGCAATAAACACATTAAAATAGCATTACATTAACCTACTAACATCATAACATAATAACAGTGACCACAAAAATAAAATTTTGGATTATAATATCCAACAAAACCCCCTGAATTCAAATAATTTGGAGCCTCTAGCAGCCAGCTTGCAACTCTATAAACCTAGTTTTCCACAACTGGAACTGATAAAACTATGCCTCTTATCCTAACACATTCATGTCAAAGTATCACTGACTTAGCATGCCTCTGAACATCTAAATCCTACATATGGTTTAAACAAAAAATACATAAATCAACCACAATGACCATGTCTCTCACTAATCAGCTTGTACCTGTAATCATTGGATAACATTCTCCGAAGATTACATTACCACTTTGCTTCTCATTCCTCTATGAGCAACACCTCTCAAGCTATACTAATCACTAAAACCTTCAACCCCCCCATGATAATCATGAGGGGAAAATGATAGCATTCACACCACCTTCACTCCTCACAAAAATTTGAAAACTGAACCAAAATGGTATTTACTTAACATTGTAAAGTTAAAACCACAACACGCACTAAATTATAAGAACAACTCAAAAATATTAAGAATTTTACCCAATCTCCAAGTGAATAGTTAACCTGAGAAGGGAAAGATCGTCCCTCTTAGTGGGTCCTCCAACCTCCAATTTCACCCCTAGGCTCTAATAACGAAATGCAATAGTAATATCACTGAGTCTTCCAGAGAAAAATCAGAATTTAAAAAGGCACATCCATGGTAATGAAAATGCTTGTATGGAGAAAGAGAAGGGTGTTGAGTTCAAGGATAATGCACCTGCATAATACAGTGATCTGAATCCTTGGTGGTCCAAGGCACAACACTCTAAATGTGGATTTAAATGTATTGTATGTATGTGGAAACAATGTGGAGACGAGGATTGTTCAAGGGACAACACTCTAAAAATGGAATTAGATGTATCATATGTGTGGAAACAATGTGGAGCCAAGGATTCAAATAAAAAAGAATGCTAGAATATGAAAAAAAAATTATTAATCTTAACATTTTGTACATGGCATGCTCTTGAGGGAGATGTATTGATGTGTAGTTTCTTCTATTTATCCTATATTTACCTACCCCTGTATGATTATGTTAAAAATGTGCATTTGCTGATTACATATTCATGAAGACAAAGTATCATTATGGAAGTTGAAAAGATTGAGCTTCCATATGTGAGGCTTCAACTCCTATTATTAAAATTCCAGTCACTTGTTGTGTTGATAGCTAGCATGTCACAAAAAAATTCCAAAAGGTGCATTTAATTGTTGTATGGTGTTCAAAGATGTTGAGTGACATTATACAATGATTTTTGAACTGCATATCCTCATGTGCTACTACATGTAGGTGTAGATATGGTGCAACTCATATAGAGTTGCCTATGAAGATGTGTGGCATGTTCCTTGGCACTATGCAGTGGGTTGCACAAGAGTTGTATGATATCTTCTAAGTCGCACAACATGTTTCCAGGCACTATGCATATGATACATAATGCTGTGAGCTATGCACATTGGAAAGAAATGATTCTTGGCAATTTGCACATTACACATGATCCAAGGAGTTGTGCACAAGATTATGCACTACCATGCAAAGCACTAAGGTTGGCATGCATGCTTATGCAATAGTGCACAAATTGTTTGCCCCTTTTTAAGACAATCATCTGGATGGTATTGAAAGATACTTGTGCAATCTAAGGTGGTGACAACACAGAATCTTTGAACTATGGAATCACTTTAGGAACCCAATACCTCTTACCGCTCACTAATATTGTGATGCTCTTGGGATTGGCTGCATATACACCTTAGTGATGATGCAAGTAGGAATGCCCAAGGACACTCTCATAGGAATCAATTGGTATGACATCACATACTACCTCCTCACAAAAAGGATGAATAGCATATGTAAGTGGCATTGACAAGCAATATGTATACCTGTGGTGCTACAAGAATTGATCCATCCCAAACTATAAGGCTGCAAATGAGACACGGTAAATTCAAGTGTGCAATGGTAGTTTCAGAAATTAGGTTCTTCATGTTATTGTCATCAACCAAAATATCCAATGGCTAATCTTGCACTCACATCTATGAATGAAAAGTGCACTCTACTTCAACATCTATAGTGAATGTAGGGGTTGTGTTGAGAGAAACAGCTTCAAGGTCTATTACTTCCACTTCAATCTCATGTGAACCCTCTACTTCTATGCACAAACAAATTTTTCTATGCATGGCACTTTGTGTTAGAGTGGCGTTTGGTTTTGTGTTCGCACACCATTAACCTATCTTGGACTATTTGTTTGAGACACGGTGAATTCAAGTGTGCAATGGTAGTTTTAGAAATTAGGTTCTTCATGTTATCGTCATCAACCAAAATATCCAATGGCTAATCTTGCACTCACATCTATGAATGAAAAGTGCACTCTACTTCAACATCTATAGTGAATGTAAGGGTTGTGTTGAGATAAACAGCTTCAAGGTCTATTACTTCCACTTCAATCTCATGTGAACCCTCTACTTCTATGCACAAACAAATTTTTCTATGCATGGCACTTTGTGTTGGAGTGGTGATTGGTTTTGTGTTTGCACACCATTGACCTATCTTGGACTATTTGTTCTTGCTCAAACGTGTTTTCTTTGGCATAGGAAATTGGTCTTGTTTACCTTTCAAAAATGACTCCTTAATGATAGTTGAGTAGTGATAGGCTCTTCACCCATCAACTGACCTTGGCCAAATTCAATTTGGACCAAATGAATGATCACAGGCTGCTACAGTACTTAAGATATCTACACTACTTTAACTCAAATGTGCCCAACTTCACATAGAGATCATGAAGCCATCAATGTAGGTGCAAATTATCTAGTTACATCCTTGTTGAAATCATTGCCATTAAATATAGCAAACATCATAGACATCTTCAGGATGGTATTCATCCTTGAATGCTTCCAAATCTTCTCCCAAATTGTCTCAAATCTTTCTGATTGGTTCTCCCAAAGAGAATGGACTTGCCAATATTTCCTTATGAGTGAAGATACTTTTAGAAGTATGGTCTTAATCATTTCATCATCCAAAAAAAGTGACTCATAGAGATATGAATCAAACTACACTAACTAGTTATTTATTACATCCGCATGTAATTATCATGAAACACAAGAACATCTAAATTCACTTCAAATCTGGGAGGAACTCAGCCAACAAAAGCTTTAGTTAGCAATTAGGCAAATGGAGCCACACATGTAAGAACTTCAGCAAATTGGTTAAACAAATATGTTCATTGTTCTCAAAGATCCTTTACAACTTCATTTTTTATCATTGCATGGCCACAGATCACATCTTGTGCTTCTTCCTTCTAAACTCATTTGAAATGGTTTGAGAGATAATTTTATGGATCTAATGGTTTGACATTGAGGCTTAGATACTAAATCTTGTTTGATGGGACATGCAAGATGAATCACTCTAATACCAATGATTTGAAACCCAAGTTAGCCAAGAGACAACACTCTAAATGTGGATTGAATACTAGAATTGGAATAGAAAATTCTATTAATCTATGCATTTTGCACATGGCATACTCTCAAGGGAGATGTATAGTTGCGTATTTTCTCCTATCTATCCTATAACTACCTATCTATGTATGCTTATGTTATAGATGTACATGTATAGATTACATATTTGTGAAGACAAATGGTCATTATGGAAGTTGAAATGATTGAGCTTCCATATGTGATGCTTCACATCCTAATGGTTAGAATTAAGGTCGCTCGATATGCTGAAAAATAATGTCATAAAACAGCTCCAAAAGGTGTGCCAGATTTATGCACAATATTTTGTGATGTTGCATATCCTACATTTGAATTGTAGACCATGTGTCATGTGTGTACTAAGTTGCTAATTTGTATGTGTACATGTGGAGTAAAACTCAAATACAGTTGCCTACGAAGATGTGTAACATGATCTTTGGAATTACATGAGTGGCACATGATGCAAAGGGTTGCATGAGAGTTGAATGATATCTTGAGTTGCATGCAATAGATACAAGCATTGTGTGAGTGGCAAATGATGCACAGATATGTGCTTGTTGGCAAAACATGATTCCTAGTACTACAATGGTGCAGGAGCACCTAGTATCTAGTCATCATGTTAATTAGATGTTTGAGTCTTAGGAGTTAGGGACCATGTTAGTCTGGTTCAATAAGGTCTATGGAGACCATTTGTAATGTCATTTCATGTTTTCAGGTCTGTATGTCAGAGTTGGAGTCATATTTTGCAAGTCTGTAAAAAAATCTGTCAATGTTGTCATCGGGATAAGTTATACCGATAAAGTGTCATTGTTGTAAAAAATTGTCAATGTTGTCATCAGGATAGTTATCCCGATGAGGTGTCGCTATTGTAAAAGAAGTGTCAAGTTTGTCATCGAGATAGTTTCTTCTATCGGGATTGGCAAATATGGTTTAGCCAACTGTGGAAGGTTATCCCGATAGTTGTCCAATTCCCTCGTTCGGTATAGCTATGCCGACATGGGGTCATCGGGGTAAGTTTGCCTTGCCGGAGTTGCATAAAAAGGTTATCCCACCGATAGTAGCTATTCCGATGGGTGAATTAAGACTTCAGTTCAAGATTGCTATCCCGACATCGGTGTCTGGTAGGGTTTTATCAGTTTGGGATTGTTATCCCGATGTATGTGTTCAAATTTGATTTTTCAAATGTAGAAGTCGAATAGTCATGCAGTCCAACTATCATAGCGGGAAAACACAAATTTGGTATAAATTGTATAGCAACATTGGAAAACCGATAGAGAAGGGTGAAATATGAAAATTTGAATTTGAATCTGATTTTGTAACATAGTTTGAAAGTTTTGAAATCACTGGCATCGTATTGGAAGTTCATTTCATTTTCCTGTAATTAATCTGTTTCGTGTAATTACATGTCGTTGTATGAATTCAGATTGGTCGGTCAGTTATATGTATGGTTAAGCACTGAATTACCTTCCAGTTGCCGGTGATCTGAGTTTTGAATTCGTTGCGAAGAAGAAGCTTAGTCGTTTGCATGCGGAGACCTAGTTAGCAAGGTAACTAGGGTTTTAATCTCGTTTTGACAATTCTCCCTCTCTGTATTGCATCAAAGTGGTATCAGAGCTTAGGTCTTGATTGGGAGTTTTTTGTGACTGAAGTCTGAGCGGAAATAGTGATTACATAGAAGGAAAAGGGCAAGATGCCTCCCAAGGGAAGTGCAGTCCTCACAAAAGAGGTGAGGTCGGTCAAGGAGGGCCAAGATGGTATGTTGGTCAAAATAGTAGCACTTGAAGCAGATTTGAGGAGAACTGGGGTTGCTACGACTCGGAGGAAGAAGAAGTGGGTGAGCAAGAGAGTGAAGCTCCCCAAAATGTACCCCAAGAAGAACAGTTGGGGCCAGAAGAGAAAAAGTTCCTAGTGGTGCTCAAGGCTGTCAAAGGAGACCATTCTGACATGAAATTGGATTTGCCAATGTATGGTGGCAAGATGGATAATGAGGAGGTACTGGATTCGATAGATGCCCTTGACAACTATTTTGACTTCAAGGAGGTTCTAGAAGACCAAAAGGTGAAGCTGGCCAAGACTAAGTTGAAGGGATCAGCACTGACTTGGTGGAATTACACTCAATTAGAGAGATTGAGAAGAGGAAAGCCCAAGATTAACACTTGGGACAGAATGGTAGCAAAGGTGAAGGCCCAATTTCTACCGAGTGACTATGAGGTTCAAATCTTTAGGAGATTGCAGAACCTAAAGCAAAAAGAAATGGATGTGATGACATACACAGAGGAGTTTCATAAATTGAGCCTGAGGGCAGGGCACCATGAAGATGAAGTGGAGAAAATAGCAAGGTATATAAATGGGTTGAGACACAGCATACAAGACGAATTGAATCTAACTACCCCTAGGAGTGTAGAAGAATGTTTTCAGTTAGCCACAAGAGCAGAAGAGAAGGTTAAAAGGAGGCAGGAGCAGCAGGCCAGGCGTAGAGGAAAGAAAAATAGAGAAAGAGGAAACTTTGGAGGAGGTAGAACACAATTCCAAAAGCATCAAGGGGAGACCAGTGGACAGCAACAACAAACCAATGAGCAAAGAGGTGGATTCAGAGGCATGAGATCTAACACGAGGCAGATTTGGAAACCAAGGTGTTGGGACCTATGAAAATTTTGAGATTTTGAGTGGCCCATTTTAAAATTCTGCTCTACACTTTCTAATGGCACTTGATGAATCTGTTATCACTGTTTCAAATATGTTGAAAATCTTGCCTTTTAGCTGTTGGAGTCTGTCGAAATTCAGAATTTGACCTTTGCTTGCGAGTATGTGGTTCTAAGGGTTTAGGATTTTTGCTTTTCATGAAATCATTTTAAAAAAATTAAGCCTTTGCAGTGCATTATTGTAATTCGCTTTGAACTTGAACCCTTGATGGTTCACGGTTCAAGGTTTAATCGCTTCTCCTGCTTGTGTCGTGGCTTTGTAATGTTTTTTAATAAGCAAGTGAGAATGCGTAATGTCTGTTTTGAACCATTTGCAAATCGATTCAAGGTTCAAGGTTCAAGGTTCAAAATGTCCCTTTGCTTTTGATTAAAAGTCTTTGCTCGTCATTTTTCCACTTAAGCGGAACGGTCTATGTGTCGTCAAGAGGGGGCCCCCTTTTTAGTCTAGGCTTGGGCGGGTTCTAATAAGTTTTAACTTTGCCTAAGTCTTAAGTTTTTTCCTATGTATCTGTCGGGCGGTTGTCGCTATACCGCAACACAAAAGTGCTCGATGGTTATCGCCTGTGACTTGGCGACAAACCACTAGCAGTGAACCATGACCGACAGTTAATGCAAGCAGTTCAGGCAAATAAAGATTCGCAAGTGTTTGGGGAGGCATCTAAGTTTTATAAACAATGCAATGGCAGGTGTATAGTCCAGGCCCAGACCAGAACCATCCTCTCTACATAGTCCGAGGAAGCAATTTCAGTCGCCAAGGTAAAGAACCTTTTATCCCACATTGGCCACAGGGAGGAGCATTTCAGTATTTATGTGCAAGGCCGCATATATCCTAAGTGTCAAAGCTTACGGGCTTTTGGCAAATGGCCGATAAAGGAAGTGGTGGGCCCCCCACGTGCACATGCATCTCAAAGCGGCCTAATTTTGCAGCAAAAGGGGAAATTAAACAGCGGGCATGTTGCAGAAGATCGAACGGTGGTCGCTATACTGCAAGACGAAGGTGCTCAACTGTTAAAAGCCGCGACTTGGCGACTGATGAGCTGGCAAGCCAGGTGGCGCCGAGGTAAGCACTGAGCAAATCATGAGGTGCCACGTAGTGACACGCAGCTGACAAGTGGTGGACAAGTGGTGACACCGTGGCATAGGATGTGGCCGCTCAGAGGGGCTAAGGGTCGAGCAGTTCAACAAAGATCAACGATGATCAAGATGGATCCAAGGGTTGTTGCTATGTCGCGACGTAAAAATGCTCGCCCGATATCGCCTGCAACTTGGCGACAAACCACTAGCAATGAACCATGGTCGGCAGTTAATGCAAGCGGTTAAGGCAGGCGGTTCATTCTGACGGTTAGTGGAGGTCGTGCTAAGGTGTCAGAGTGGAGAGCCCAGAATGAATACCCTCGCGACAGGTGGCACCTAGTTGTGAACTTCGAAGCCAATCAAAGGGTGCCACGTGGCAGACAGGTGACATATCATCAAGGTGTATATCGAGCAGACCGTGGTTTCGATGGATCTCAAGGAGGACTCACCAAAGGCATCAGTTTCATTGACATAAAAGGAGTCGATGAAACTAAGGTTTCGATAAGATGTGAAAGCAGTTCACCGAATGCTCGGATCCATTGACAAAGGGCACATCGAAGAAATATCAACCGGTTCCATCAAAAAGTGAAGGCATCGATGAAAATGCAGTTTCGATGAGACAAAAAAATGGATAGCCGAAGAGGAAGTTTGGCCTAAAGGATGATGCCGAACAAACCAAAGGAAGTGGTGGGCCCGGTGGAGATGACTTGGCGGTCCAGGTGGGTCAGGTGGCGAACCAGAGGTTTGACAAGTGGCAAGCCTGACTGGACAGGTGGAGTCCAGGAAGATCTTAGAGCGAATCCAGAGAGGCCAAGTGGTGACACCGTGGCATAGGCGAGAGCCATTCAAAGAAGCTAAAGGCCAAGCGGGTTTAGGAAGATCAACGGTCGAGCGAGATGATCCAACCGTTATCGCCATGTCGCGATGCGAAAGTGATCGCCAAATATCCCATGCGACTTCGCGACAAAGCACGTGCACTAAAAGGAAAGCGGCCCAGGTGTTAAGGATCGAGCAGCTTGAGGGAAGATCTACGGCCGTCGATATACCGCCATGTGAAGATGCCTAATGGTTATCACCTACGACATAGCGACTGACCAGGTGGCAGTTCAGGTGGGCTCAATGCAAATCAGGACGTGCCACGTAGCGGGAGTATAAGAAGAATCAGTGCGGGCCCAAGTCCAGTGGCAAGTCCAAGGTGGCAGGTAAATGGATCCAAAGGCAAATCAGGATGTGCCACGTGTCAGGCCCGCCAGAAGAGAAAGTGATAGAGGGAGCCGCTCAGGCAAGGTAAAGGACGAGCAAGTCACGGCAGATCAATGGTGATCCAAGGAAGATCTACGGTTGTCGCCAAGTCGCAACAAAAAGTTGCTCGGTGGCTAAAAGCCACGACTTGGCGACTAAGCAGTGGGGCCCGATAGAAAAGAAGAGCAGTCCGGAGGAAATAAAGAGCAGGCAAGCCGAGGAAGAAACAAAGAGATTCATTCCAGTAGTGAACCTAGGCGGTGCTGAGGTGGCAGGATAAGGGCCCCGGAATGAACCAGAAGGTGCCACGTGGTGGAAATGCATTGTAGATGTCTGCGCGGCAAAATCCAAAGGTTTAAAATATGATTTCTGACTGTGGTGAAAAGGCAGAAAATTAAACAACCGACCTGCAAAGGGATTAATGCGCCTAAGGGATTATTTTTTGCCTGATATATAAGTGTTATATATTGTTGGAAAGCTCTGAATCCAAGGAATCTGATTCTACAGTGAAGTGTAGCCCATGGCAAGTTTTTTTGGGGCAGTTACCTCAGGATCTCAGATTGGATGTTTCAGTTAGAGAGATTGGATTTTCTGCAGGCCAAGTTGTGCGAAACAATTATTGCTAAAGGATAGGGTAGTTGCTATTGTCAGAGAATGAAATCTGATTTTGTCCTCCCTACCTTCTTATTCGAGAGTCTTTTCATTTTGTAAGGGTTCCAGATTTTTGTGAGCAAGGCTCCTAAATCTCGGTTTCCATTTTCTGCGTTTTTTCCCAAATTTGTATAGTGAATGTTCATTTTCAAGCAATAGAGTATCTTCTTGCTGTAAATGTTTTCTATTGTAGGTCACATAAATGTAAGGCATATATACAGTTTATTGGATTATCTCTAGGCCTTCTCTTATTTTCAATGAATCCAATCTTCAAGGGAGTTTAGGTTTGTCCTCTCAAAGTGGGAGTGTAATGGGTGTTCTTAAGTACTCTTCAAGGAAGGGTTTAAATTCTATGAGCAATCATTTTGAATTCAGAATAATGTCTGGATATGTATGATCCTCTGTTTGAGTTTAGAATGTATTAATGTCAGGCATTAATACAAGGATAATCTTTTTCAATAAATTGGATTTGTAATAGAGGTTTTCATTTTCAGTTTGATGTATGACTCCATGCCCTTGGATAAGGCACTGGTCTTGCAGATTCTGGGGATTCTCAGAGATTTTAAAATATCAAGTATCCATTTGCTTTCATGTTTGTAGTTTTAGATGTTCCATCTATCCAATGCTCCAATCTTGTTGGGATGTCAATGTAGATCTAGCCCATCTGCAGTAACCTCCTTGTTGTTGAGCCCTGTGAGATTTATTTGTTTTTATTGATGCCATATGTTTGTAACTGGTTGTATTTTATGCATCAAAAGGGTGTCCCCCCCTAGGTCTTGCAGAACCTGAAGTGTAGGAGGATCATTAGGATCTTATGTTATGTTGTCCAAGCCCAGAAGCACTTCATTGATTGAGATTGGCTATTTCATAGATAGTTTGCAGGTGAACTTGGGTGTCTCTTTTTGAGACCAACACAAGGAAGAGGATCAAATACATTCTCAGGGAAGTGTTTTCAATGCGGCCAAATTGGTCACCCTACTTGGAGATGCCCAGACAAACCAAGTACAAGCTCATATGGAGGGGAAAGGAGGACACAAGTTGTTCATGAGGAAGAGGCAAAGAGTGTGAACCCACCATCATTGCTTGCAGAGCCTGTGGTAGGGGAAAACTTACTCGTGAGGACATTGATCAAGGTTCCAACCATCAAGGAACCACCACAAAGAAAATCTTTGTTTAGAACCACATGTATGGCACAAGGTTAGGTATGTAAAGTGGTAATTGATTCCGGTTCCACTGATAATTTAGTTGCAGTAGAGATGGTAGAAAAGTTAAAACTAAAGAGGATCCCTCACCCCACACCATATAAGGTGTCTTGGCTAAATAAGGGTCAGCAAGTACTTGTCAATGAGCAGTCTTGGGTAGAGTTCAGTATTGGTTTGTATGAGGATAAAATTTTGTGTGTTATCATTCCCATGGATGTGTGCCACATCCTACTTGGCAGTATGATAGGAAAGCCCAACATGATGGAAAGAAGAATGTCTTTGTCATCAGGAAGGGGGGATGTCTTATACCCTTACCCCACCAAAGGAAGATGAGAGTGCAGTCCATGAAGGACCTAGTGTAATGGTGGTGAAGGAGAAGGAGTTCATGAAGAGCCTAGAAGAAGCGGAGTCTGGATACGCCATTATGAGGAAACCAATCTCAGAAGCAGCAAATAATGACAGCAACGAAGTCCCCAAAGAGGTGCAGACCCTACTTGATAAGTATGAAGGTATAGTAGTGAAGGAATTATGTAATGTCCCATTTTTTTAATAACTTATAAACAAGGACAATTAACTTGCAAAGACCAATTGCAAGAGACTTCTTTCCTCAATTAACCAATAATACTTATAACATACAATGGGTTATACTTGTAATTTGGTTGACAAATAATGATTATTAACACTGAATGCAATTCAATAATGATAAGATTATCTCAATCTTTACATTAATACATGTTACTGCTAAATGATATTAGCTTTCTCTGATATGACAATGAAAAAGTATGCTATGCTGGACAGTAGCTGTTTCTGATATTCCGTTATAAATATGCAGAAGGTAATATATCACTTACAGCGATACAGTGCTTGGTGCTGTTTCTGATATATGCCTCTAATCGGATTATGCACAAGATAATTGGGCCTTTGGCCTTTGCTCTTATGAGCGATCCAACACTAGACGATAAAACAAAATATATTGAATTCTCCACAACCTTTGGGTGGAGTTAATGACCATCATTTAATATCCATGATGAGTTATGAGGTGAACGGATGTGTCCCATTTTGTGTCTATTTGCAATATCTATTCATTCATGTCTCTTCATTAATTAATTAACTAACTGTGATTAGTTAATGCGAGCATTATCCTCTTGAGATGGTAGTTTCCTTAATCCTTTCGATAGCTTGTGTTTTCAAATAATATTAGTGATTTTGATATCAAACATATATGTTTCTTCCTTGAGGATCGTTATGCCTACATTCGTAGAAGATTATTGTTACGATTAGAGGGGATGACTGGCAATTCAAATCAGTCCTTGATATTCCCTCTCATAATGTGATGAAGGGATGATCTTCTTATTCGATCTATTAGGGCTCTTGAGATATCAGCTTCTACAATTCACGTTCCCCAAGCTTGTTTGGGTATGTCGCACTATCAATTCAGTAGCAACACGGTTGTCTCTTCCACAAGGAATGATAATATCTGCATATAACTTTGATAGTTATAAACTTGTCATATGTTGGCTTACATAAACTTCAGTAGAATATATCATTGCTTCCAGAACTCCTATAGGTATTTTCTTCATGCCATTACGATGTGAGGACTGAATATTAATAATCTTCCGCTCATTCCTTCTCAATTTGAATCTTATAAACCATTGATACCAATTTACCTCATAATATACTTCATCCTATCTTTGACATCATAGTTGTCGTGAAAATATCGGTGGAGACCGGTAATGGTATTGCTATTAAAATGTATCAGTGATTTTCATCAGACTTCACATACTCGAACTGTCTATCCTTTTACATTTTTTTTCTCTTTTAGAGACTCCACAAAATTGATAAGTGGTGTGAAATATCAATAGTGTGATGACAAGGGTGGGAACATCACATTCTTCTTTGTTGATATCAATTTGGCATTATCTTTACTCGTATGCACTCACCGGGTATTTATTTTATTATTATTTATTTATTTATATTACTTATATTATTATTAATAATAAATACTAATTAAATAATGTTATCTAATAAATAAACAACTATTTAATAATTTCAATTAATCTTTCATTAATAAATATTAAATTAGTAATAATTATTCAATTCAGGTTTTATATTCGCTCTTCTTAAGTGTGGTTTAAGGAGAGCATAAATAATTTATATTGTATATCGGTTCTATTAATGGCATTGTATTAATACGATATTATTCCAAATAATACTCATAATGTATTTTGACAATTCATGTTTATATTTTATATTTAAATAACACGTTATATGGTAAGTGTAATATATTCAATATATCTATTTTATGTTTTAATAGTATTTTATGGTAAAACTTCTTTAATAGTTAATATAATATTAATAATTGAAATATGAACGTTAATAATAATAAATAATAATCATAACAAATAATAAACATTAATAAGCATATATTAGAGAAAAATCATGAAGTCTCATAAATGAGATGATTTTCCAATATTATTAATGTTAATTAATAAATGTTTTAATTATCGTCTTTATTTAATCCCATGTCCAAAGAGGGGTTATGACAAATTACCTAATTCTTTGCCTCCCATCCCTGATGTGAGTCATCATATTGACCTAATCCCTGGTGCAAGTCTTCCCAACAAGGCAGCATACAAAATGACACCTCAACAAAATGAAGAGATCAAGAAGCAGGTCCAAGAATTGCTTGACAAGGGCTTGGTGAGAAAGAGTTTGAGCCCATGTGTTGTGCCAACTGTTTTGGCCCCCAAAAAAGATGGAGATTGGAGGCTTTCTACAGACTCAAGGGCTATCAACAAGATAACCATTAGATATAGATTTCCCATTCCTCGGATGGAAGATCTTATGGGCAATCTGGTCGGAGCAAGGTACTTTACTAAAATTGATTTAAAAAGTGGCTATCACCAAATAAGGATTAGAGAGGGGGATGAGTGGAAGACGACTTTCAAGACTAATGAAGGCCTGTATGAATGGCTTGTCATGCCTTTTAGGCTATCTAATGCCCCGAGTACATTCATGAGACTCATGAATGAGGTCCTAAGAGACTTCATAAACAAGTTTGGGGTAGTATACTTGGATGACATTTTGGTATTCAACAAGACAAAGGAGGACCATTTGGAACACTTAGATAAGGTGTTAAGAAGGTTGGATGAAGAAAAATTGATGATCCATCTCAAGAAGTGTGAATGGATGAAAGAAGAGTTGGTATATTTGGGGTTTGTGATTTCACAAGGAACTTTGAAGATGGATTCGCAAAAAGTAGAGGCCATACGCAACTGGCCAAAACCTAAATCAATTGGGGAAGTCAGAAGTTTCCATGGTTTAGCAAGCTTCTATCGTAAGTTCATCAAGAATTTCAGTCATATTGTGGCACTGTTGACGTGTATTTTATACACCATCATACACAGAATAAAATACCAATAGGCATCTTATCCTCTCTTGAGAAAATAGTCTCTAACTGCTGAAGATTCGCGTAAAGGATCAGTTAGGAAGACTCCAAGGTTCTGTTAGTAGGGTCTCTACGTGTGGACAAGCTTCCAGCGGTATGATGTGATTTGTTGTTTCCTTCAAGGGGTCTTACATATTCCAAAAGTTCAAAGATTTTACTAAAACTAAAGGAACTTTTCAAAAAATAACAAAAGAGTAGGGTTTTTTAAGAAGTCTAATCTAATCTAACCCTATGAATGACTTAGTATGGACAAGACTTGGCAAGATTCAACCAACTTCAATTTTGCCATAAGATAACAACTCAATTGAAATTAGTGCGATCTTCTAAGGTAACAAAATGATATTCAATGCATCAAAGATCAAAGATACTACCACGAAGGTACATATCCAAGATACAATAATCATTGAAGATTAAGGGACTCAAAGTATTCTCCAGTCGACCACGCAAGGCGTTCCTACAATCAGCAAGAAGCTAGTGGTTTGGATTACGAATCCTACCAAAGATCAAGTCTCACACAATGTCCTTCAAATTAACTCACTACTTTGATTGAGCATGATTCAAGTAAATCAAACAACCATGAAGATAACTTAAGAAAGTTGCAACAAAACACCATAACTTCAATATTTTATTGATTTCCAAGTCATCATGTACAACAATTGCTTAAATTCCTCTCTTCAAAACTCAATCTTGCTACAAAATAAAATTGCTTCTAACTTCTAATCTCTTAGCTATCTCTCTTCTCTATTACATCAACTATTGACTATTAACTATTATCAAATGAAATGAAAAATGGGGGTATAAATAGCATCCCCAATTACAATGAAAGGTCCAGATTGAAAGTAGATCAACGGTCAAGATCATGACACCCAAACCCTAATTAGGGTTTGTTACAAATGGCCTCCTTTTTACTGAACAATATTAAATACATAGCCAAATATTAAATTTGGCACAAAAACCTAGGAGACATAAACCAATGACAAATAAGATGTCATGTCATCTGTAACAACCTTTCATCTAGAATCTTATTCCCTTTCCAATTCTCTTTCTTAGCATATGCAATGAATCTTGATACGATTCCTTCGATTTCTGCAATTGGAATCTCGGGAAGATTCTTCATACTCTCTTCCAAGTGGATGACCTGATCGAATGCATCTAGAAGAGCTGCGTCCCAAGTAGATTCAAGTTCCTTTGTTCTTTCAATCAGGAGCATGGTGGCAAACATTTGATCATATTGCTCATCTGTAACATTTGCGTCCTTGCAAAAGATGACCTTGATTCTATCCTCTAACTCCTGCATATCCACATCTGTCTCGACCTCGATCCTTCTGCCAAGAATGGTACGAAGTACCTCAAATACTCTGTCCTGGATCGGATTGATCACCTCCTCAACTTGGCCACATCTAACACTAATGTCCTCGAAGAAAACACTCTTCATATGGAGTAAGGTTGACCACTGAAACAAACTGTGAGATTCCCCATCCAAAATCTTCTCTTGCGCTAAGATCTTCCTTGATGTATGTCTAATAACTTTCAAGACAGGAATGATAACATCCTTGGTATGGGCGAATGCAGCTACTGTTATCATCAAATTGTGGATTATCTCAAGAACCTGGATAGCTTGATGAATAATCTTCATCATCCTTGTTACAAATTCTATGGCCACTGTATGAGATCTATCCATCCAATTACTTGTACGTTGAACCATGTTCCTGAATTTTTCTGCCTCACTGATTGATTGAAGTGGAAGTGCTTGCACTGGTGATCTAGCTGGATCCTGACGTCCCAAAGGTTCATTGATTGACTGAAATATGTCCTCCATGCACCGACCTCTCTCTCAAGCTTTCTATTCTTCTCCATTTCTTCTCTAAGCTTGTCCTTCAATGCCTCAAATGAATCGGTGGCATCATCTAAAGTCTGCTCTGCTGTGGATGGTCCTAGCTCAAATGTCTGTATATCATATTCCTCTGCTAGGATCTCACCTTCATATTTGTCTGCTGCCGGTGTAGCTATCTGCAGTTTTCTGGATCCAGTCTCATCTCGAATCATCTTGGACATCTTGGTAGCCTTTCTCTTCTCTGTTACTTCGTGTGAACGTCCAACAAGGCTCTCTAAATCAATTGCACTGTCCTCGTCCTCTACTACGATCACCTTAGTTAATCTTTCCTTCAACCAATCTGGGATATTTGATCTTGTTTCTTGAACTTGAATCTCTTTGTGTACCACTTCTTCTTCTCTGGGAGGAGATGTCATTTCATTGTCTTCTTCTAACTCATAGTCCTGGAGAGATCCATTTGGTGAACCATGTTGTGCCTGTCCTTCTTCCTGCCTGTCATTCTGTACCATAGACTCCATGGATTCTTCCACTTGAATTGTTCTCTTCTCAGGTCTAGAAGAAGTACCGGATGATCGATCTCTGTTAGCCTCTTGTTTCCTCTTGGAAGACTCTTTCTTTTCTGACCTTTCTTTTCTCTTTGAACCCCTTGGATGGAGATTGCCCTCACTGGCACATCGAAGGTTTCCTTCACCTGAATTTCTAGGATTAGGATTGCCTTCACTCACACTAGCTCCACCTTCGGCTGGTTTCTCTTCCAAAGTGAAAGACATAGCTATGCCTTGTTCTCTCAACTTCTGATGTTGTATGTCAACCCATCTGCGAGTACAAGACAAGACTGGTGCCATCAAAGTATCTAGATCCATGACCTCGGGTTCATTCCAATCTAACCTTATTGTTTTGCTTTCTCGATCATAGGAAGACTGGACATGCCTGCCACTGTCCTGAGCTTGGTCGGCCACTCTGTAAATCCTGCATTTCCTGATGAAATCCAAAGGCAATCTAGAATGCATTTTTCGTTTCACTTCAAAATCATCTAGGAGGTTCATCATAAAATCTTCAATTTGGTACTCATGTCTAAACTTTCTGCCGACTGTCTCCTCTAAATGTCCATGTGGATCAAAGCTTTCTCTCAAAGCAAAAGATGAAAAAGCATACAAGGCTAACTCCTTCTCTGCGTCATCCATAGCTAAAGCATTAGGACATACCTCAACTGAATTGCCCAAAATGATAGGTACTGGAACTCCATTCTGATGTCTGTGTCTGAATGCCTTCACATATGCTGCCAACTGTCTCGTTACTTCAAGTAACACAATTCTGTCTGTCGGATATCTCGGCAACATGTATGGAGGTAAAGGATATCCATGTACTCTAATATAAGTGAACTTGGGAAACTGAATGAACCAAGCACCGTACCTCTTTATGAATTCCTGTGCATCCTGAGATAATCTGTTGTGAATGCCACCTTGCAACGTCCTTGTGATGTTCATCGTGAAGGTATCATTAACTAACTTGTAGTTACTTCCTGGCGGATGATGCAAGTAGGCATAGGAATCACAAGCTCTGACCTCGCCGGGTCCTCTTCCAATCACTCCTCTGTGAGGTAGTCCTGCGTACTCAACACTCCTGATCAAGGCATAGATGACATATGAACTCATGTAGAAAGACTTAGTAGCCTTGAGTCTTCTCAACTGTACGTCCAAGCAATGGCTAATCATCCTAGCCCAATGTATGGTACCTTTCCCTTGAACAATCACCTGGATGGAGTAAAACATCCACTTCTCAAAATAGAAGGCGTGAGGGGCTCCTGTAACTTGGTTGAGCATGGTAATCAAATCTCTGTACTCCTCCTGGAAATCAATCCTGTGTGGTGTGTTCGGGACCTTGCTCAGACGGGGACGGCTCTTAAGTAGCCAGCTCTTATTGATTATGCTTAGACAAGCATCTGGATCATCTTCGTACATTGATCTGGCTCCTTCTATGCTCTTGTATATCATGTCCCTGTGCTCTGGAAGATGGAAAGCTTCACTTATAGCTTCCTCTGAAAGGTACGCCAAAGTGTTTCCCTCATTGGACATGATCGTTCTGGACTGTGGATTATAGTGACGAGCACACTCGATCATCAACTCATGGCACTGAATAGCTGGAGGAAAGCCTGCCGCCTTAATGATGCCACTTTCGATTATTCTCCAGGCGACAGGTGATGGCTTACCAATGTAAGGGACATCTCGAAACTTCTTCGTGCTAAAGTTGCCCAAGTTTGTATCTCCAATGTGGCTCCACTTAGACACGATCTTGGTCTCCACTTCTTCGGTCTTCTGATCTTCTTTCATGAGAGCTGAACGACTGGTGGATGCTCCCGCCTTCAGGGTTGCCATACCTACACAACATTTCATAATGAGAAGCTAGATTTTGCAATAAATAACATAGATTAGAGAATAAATTTTAGGAAACTTCATGATAAGTCTTTGAGTTATCATTTCCTAAAATAAAACGATTGAGCTAGGAATTCAAAATTCAAAATTTCAAAATCTAGGTAATGACGATCAACTAATAAAACAATAAAATCAAATCGCCATACCTCAAATCGAGAGCTAACTCTAGAATGCAAAATAAAAAGGATTCGCCTAGGCAAAATTGACGTATAAATAGTCTTCAACGCAATCTCTCCTTATCAATTTCACCACCTTTCAAGTTTTTTAACGTGATCTCCAATGGTTTTGACAAGTTCGCTCAAATGGATCTTTAAATATCGCACCACCTTTGAATGATATTAGCGCCACCTTGGATAATAGTTCGCACTTTCCTTTGATCGCATATGAGATGAAAATGAAAATGTGAAAATAATGATTTTCACCTCTCCTTTATAGCGTTCACCTCTTACCACCATATAGGCCGACTTTGGTAAAATAAAGCAATTTTTAAACGATTTTTTAATAAGTAATAAAGGCCGACCTCCATATCTTAGCGCTCTTTTGATTTTTTAATTAATAATTAATTAAATGCCTTTGTTTTTAAATTATCAAATTCGATTTTTTAAAGGCAAAATAATTAATAAATGTTAAGCGCAACATTTAAATGCTAATTTATTGAATTTCAAAAATTATCGATTTAGCATTTAAAATAAATTCAAAAATATTTGCTTGAGCACCAAAATTTGAAAATGAAATAAACATACCTCATTGCCCTGGTCCCTTGGAGAGGGACAGGAGCGATCCTTGTCTTCTAGCTTGAAATTCATCGTTTTTTATTCTAACTCTCCGTTCCTTGCCTTCCAAATGGCATTTTAGACCTTGTGCAATTTGTTTTGCTATGATCTTCGAAGGATAACATGTGTCTTGGCAAATATCGCCCTGGTCCCTTGGAGAGGGACAGGAGCGATCCTCATAATTTCTCCTTGACCTGGCATCTTTAATCTCTAATCTTCATTGTAGGGCGAATAATAACATTGTTTGTTCATTCCATGCTTGTTCCACTTGATTTTTGCAAGGCATTTAGACTTTAGAAAGATTATCGCCCTTGTCCCTTGGAGAGGGACAGGAGCGATCTGGAAGCTCTAGTCCAAATGCATCACCTCTCAATCTTGGTTCCTCGTTCATTGCCTTCCAAAGGACGTTCTTGATCTCACGTGCACTTTCCTTGACATGCATTTAAAGGATCATGAGTGTTTTAATGAAATCGCCCTAGTCCTTGTCCAAAGGACAGGAGCGATATGAGTTCCTTGCACAAATTGGTAACACTGACGTTCAAAACTCTTGCATATCATCTTCAAAAGACACCTTATACCTTGTGTGACCCCGAAAAACCTTGACTTGGCATGAATTTGAAGAAAAATGAAGGATCCTAAACAAATCACCCTGGTCCCTTGGAGAGGGACAGGAGCGATATAGCCTCTGTGTTCACTTTGATGATCATTTAACGTTTGAAGTCTTTGTATATCACCTTCTAATCATGCCTTGGACCCTTTACGACCTTGCAAAACCTTGACCTTACGTGATATTTGAGAGATTTGGCTAATATAATCAATATCGCTCTGGTCCCTTCCTGAGGGACAGGAGCGAATTTCAACATTTTGAGCTCGTCTTTGCCTTGTTCAACTTGCAATCGCTATCATCGTGCAAAATAAAGTTCCTTGATCGTTCTTGATCACTTGATGCTTGATAAACTTTCAAATTTTATGCCTTTATGGAAATATTGCTCTGGTCCCTTCCTGAGGGACAGGAGCGAACTAGGTGTCTAAGTGCGGTTCCCTCAATATTGGCAACTTTGGATACTTCGCGCTTGATTGAGATGTCTTAAGACGTCCTTGCCTCCTTGTTCTTCATTTTGGAGTGGCTTGAACTTGGAAGAATAGCAATATAATCATCATATCGCCCTGGTCCCTTGGAGAGGGACAGGAGCGATTTTGCTCTTGTGGGCTTCATTTCACTTCATCTCCTTCAAAAACTATCTTCAATTGTCTTGTCATACTTCCTTTCATTCATTCATGCCTTGAGATCGGTTGTAACTTGGCAAGAAAATCATCTATAACAAAAATCGCTCTGGTCCCTTCCTGAGGGACAGGAGCGAACTTAAGCATTTTGGTCCTTTGATGGCATTTGGTAATCTTCAATTTATCTTCAATGAGTTCATTTCACCTCCTTCCTTGCCTTCAAACATAAACTTGACTTGATCTTTGCCTGAATTTTGTCTTGTGAAGAACTTCGCTCTGGTCCCTTGGAGAGGGACAAGAGCTACAATGTACTTCGCCCTGGTCCCTTCCTGAGGGACAGGAGCGATTTTGGCATTCTGGACCATTTTTCTTCATGTTTGCACTTCAAGTTATATTCATTTGATAAAACATATCTCCTCGGACCTTTTCGAATCGTCAAGTCATCAAAATCCTGCTAGGACAAAGCAATATTTGATTTGTAGCTCCGGTCCTTCACTGAGGGACAGGAGCGATTTTGCTCCTATAGGCCAAAATAACATGATTTTACACATTTTATCACTTCACAAGGCGAAAACAAATCATTTACAATGCCCGGGATCAAAAATTAAAAAACTCAAAATTTGGTCAAAATTGGTCAATTGGTCAAAATTCACATTCCATCATCAACACTTAGACAAATTTAAGCTCTGCATTCAACATTCCAATTGAAAATAGACCATTTTGGCGAAATCATTTTATTCAAAATTGCATCCTACGAAAGGAAGCTCAAAAAAGCTCTCAAAATTGACTGGATTCTGGCCTGAAAAGACAGCAATTAAAACCCTAAGGCTAGACCCTAAATCCAAACAACTGACAATCTAACAAAACCCTAAAAAGCAAAGCGAAAGGCGAGCGAAAAACGAGCAAAAAGAGGGGGTCCCCATTTGCATGGGGCGATGTGTGAAATGGTCACAACAGGCACCCATGATAGACACCATCAAAGGAGAGAAGAGGAGCATATTCCAATGGACTAAGGAGGCTGATCATAGTTTTGAGTACCTCGAGACAAGGGTAGCACATCAACCTATCCTTACCTTACCAGGTTTTAATAAGGTATTTACAATAGAGTGTGATGCCAGTGGCTATGCCATAGGGGTAGTGTTGAGTCAAGAGGGGAAGCCAATAGCTTTCTTTAGTGAGAAATTGAATGAAGCCAAAAAGAAGTATTCATCCTATGATTTGGAGCTGTATGCCATGGTGCAAGCACTGAAAAAATGGAGACACTACCTACTGCCCAAGGAGTTTGTGGTATACACAGATAACCATGCTTTGAGTTTCCTAAACAGTCGGGAGAAGTTGAGTCATCGGCACATGAAGTGGGTAGAGCAATTGCAGTCCTATACTTTTACCATAAAGCACAAGAAAGGGCAGGCTAACAAGGTAGTTGATGCTTTGAGCAGGAGGATAATGATGATACAGGAGGTGCAGTTTCAAAGTGTAGGAATTGATTCCTTAAGAGGTATGTATTAGAATGATGCAAACTTTCATTAAGTGTTTTATGTTAGTGAGCAGTCACCGGGTTCTTTTCACAGTGAGTATGTAGATTATGTAGTACAAGGTGGTCTTTTGTTTAAGGGAGCTCAGTTATGTGTCCCAAAGTGTTCTATGAGGGAAAATTTCATCAGAGAGAAGCATAGTGGCAGCCTTGGAGGACATTCTGGATGTGATAAGACATTCGATCAGGTCAAAAGGTTTTACTACTGGCATAAGATGCACCTAGATGTGAAGAAGTTTGTGGAAGGCTGCAGTATATGTCAGAGAGAAAAGGGGTCAAGTTCTAATGCAGGGTTGTATCAACCTCTGCCCATACCCAATAGACCATGGGAAGCCATCAGTATGGATTTAGTTTTGGGTCTACCAAGGACCACAAGGGGATATGACACAGTGTATGTAGTTGTGGATAGGTTTAGCAAGATGGCTCACTTCATTGCATGCAAAACAACCAATAATGCCTCCCACATTGCAAACTTATTCTTTAAGGAGATTGTAAGGATCCATGGATTGCCATTATCCATTGTGTCTGACAGAGATTCAAAGTTTATTGGACATTTTTGGAGAACATTGTAGAGAAAACTAGGAACCAATCTGACTTTTAGTTCTGCCTATCATCCTCAGACGGATGGGCAGACTGAGGTTGTCAACAGGTCATTAGGCAACCTGCTGAGATGTCTGACTAAGGAACACAATCAGTCATGGGATCTAATCCTACTGCAGGCAGAGTATGCATACAATGATTCAATCAACCGGAGCATAGGGAAGAGTCCATTTGAAATTGTCTATGGAGTGCATCCTAGGGGTATCTATGAGTTGAGAGATTTGAGTGGAATGGATAGGAGTGCCCAAGGTGAAGACTTTGCAGTAGCCATGCATGACATCCACAAACAAGTCAAGGAGACACTTGAGAAGAATGTGGACAAGTATAAGAAGAAGGCAGACTTGAAGAAGAGAGATGTACAATTCAAGGTGGGTGATCTAGTATTGGCACATTTGACCAAAGGGCAAGTATACAAAGTTGATGATGAAGAAGATAGAGCCATGTAAAGTAGATTCACAAGTATGGCAATAATGCTTATGAGATTGAACTCTCACCAGGGGTTGCTATCTCACCTATATTCAATGTAGCAGATTTGTATCCCTATAAGGAATCTGATTTTGCAGGTCAAGGAGAAGGAGCTAAAGATGCTGATATGGAATGGGTCAAGGACCTTCCACCTACTCAGCCTATGCAACTTGAAGCCATTTTGGACTCAAGAGAAGTGAAGAGGACAAGGAGGAAAGTTTATAAGGAGCACCTGGTAAGTGGCTATAACTACCAAATGAAGATGCCACCTAGATGTCAGAGGATATAGCACAGCATGGGGTCTCAGTTGCAGATCTCATTTCATCGGGAGCATGAAATCTTTCCTCTCCGAGTGTATGGTGCAGGAGCACCTAGTATCTAGTCATCATTTTAATTAGATGTTTGAGTCTTAGGAGTTAGGGGTCATGTTAGTCTGGTTCAATAAGGTCTATGGAGACCATTTGTAATGTCATTTCATGTTTTTAGGTTTGTATGTCAGAGTTGGAGTCATATTTTGCAAGTCTGTAAAAAAATCTATCAATGTTGTCATCGAGATAAGTTATACTAATAAAGTGCCATTGTTGTAAAAAAATGTCAATGTTGTCATCAGGATAGTTATCCCGATGAGGTGTCGTTGTTGTAAAAGTGTCAAGTTTGTCATCGAGATAGTATTCCCGATAAAAGAGTCATTAGGATAGTTTCTTCTATCAGGATTGGCAAATATGGTTTAGCCGACTGTGGAAGGTTATCCCGATAGTTGTCCGATTGCCTAGTTCAGTATAGCTATGCCGACATGGGGTCATCGGGGTAAGTTTACCTTATCGGAGTTGCACCAAAAGGTTATCCCACTGATAGTAGCTATTACGATGGGTGAATAAAGACTTCAATTCAGGATTGCTATCCCGACATCGGTGTCTGGTAGAGTTTTATCAGTTTGGGATTGTTATCCCGATGTATGTGTTCAAATTTGATTTTTCAAATGTGGAAGTCGAATAGTCATGCAATCCAACGGTCATGGCGGGAAAACACAAATTTGGTATAAATTGTATAGCAACATTGGAAAACCAATTCTGAAGGGTGAAATATGAAAATTTGAATTTGAATCTGATTCTGTAACATAGTTTGAAAGTTTTGAAATCACTAGCATCGTATTGGAAGTTCATTTCATTTTCTTGTAATTAATTTGTTTCCTGTACTTACATGTCGTTGTATGAATGCACATTGGCCGGTCAATTATATGTATGGTTAGGCACTGAATTACCTTCCAGATGTCGGTGATCTGATTTTCGAATTCATTGCGAAGAAGCTTAGTCGTTTGCACACGGAGACCTGGTTAGCAGGGTAACTAGGGTTTAACCTCGTTTTGACAATTCTCCCTCTCTGTATTGCATCATACAACCATGGCAATTGGTGCAAGGAGCTACGTGTGAATTGTGTGTTAAGATTAGATGTCATACACTTAACAAATATGAGTAACATTGTATGTTTTTAATTTTGTAGTGTGTTGCAAATATGAGGCCACACGATAAAAAGGCACCAACTTGGGATGAATCTCAAGATTCTTTGGATGACACATCACAATTTACAACACTTGGCATTTGTATCATGATATGTGTCAGAGCATCTATGTCATTGTCAGATGTGTAAGAACATCTAACGTTGTAAGATGGATAAAAGAATCCATTCCATGTAAAAGCATGTAAAAGCGAATTACAAAGTGAACTTGAAGGGCAATGAAGAGACCTATGATTGGTAACAATGGCATGCATAAAAGCATCTTATGGACCAAATTGGAGGGCCCAAGTTTAGCGAGTGGAATATTTGACCTTGGGAGTTACATACTATCCCCGCAAGGTGGATTCATCATGAGCAGGGGAGAAATTTGTGGAGACCAATTTGGACCATGATTTTGGAAAGCACTTATGATCTCCTAGTTTTGTCTTGGTCTATATATTGGATGCTTCAAATAGAGGTTTAGACACTTGTAGGTTTGATGGGATCAATTTACCTAAATTTTTGGACACAAGTAGAAGATCTCTATTGAAGGGTTGGTACTCTCAAAGTGTATTATAATTTGCAAATTGTGATTAATTCATTAAGTGTTTCTTTGATGATGAATTTTCTCCCAAAAGAGTTTTCCTGATTTGTCTATTCGTTGCTGATGTAATTGTTCAATGTGTAGAACTTTCACACTTATAACTCCTATTATAAATAAATTACATCATAAAGGAGGTCTTAGATGAGAAAAATAAGCCTTCAAATGAATCTAAAATATGATAAAACCTATACTTTAATTTGTCGCATGCATATGTTTTCAAAAAAAAAAAAAAAATCTCAAAAGTTCCTATTTCATAGAGCATATGCATGTTCGAATTATGTGATTTAAAAAACAAATTTGGTTTTGCGAGTCTTGAACTCGTTATCTCCGACATCAAAAGCAATGGCTTAGAGGATTCCCTCACACCATCTACCTAAGCACAAATATATATAACTTTACCACACTTATTTATTTGCACTCTATTTATTGTTTAGCTATGGACAAAATAGCAGGGCCTAAATTTGAACTGATGACCATACACCTACAATGCACATTCACCACTGATTTAAAGTTAGTCACTAACATCAAACAGCCAGTAGGAAATAAAAAAAAATGAACCATGAAGATGCTTTCACTATGCAAACCACCATGACAGCTTACTAACAAGGAATAATTTATGATACTAAATCAACCAATTACAAGATAGTGTTGGACATTGTTTGCTAACCAAACATACAAATTTGATGTACATGGTGAAATCCGCATTGAATAAGCAAAAGGTGATCCATTATACTACCAAGAGGACATCTGTCATTCTATTGCACTACTAACAGATCCAACACACTATTTAACAAAATTTTTAAAAAGTGGCAGATGGAAAAATAAGTTCAATTACATGCTAGTAAACATCTTGGAGATGGATGGCGCACAAGCATTGTCCATCAATGGCTAGCCTTTCAATTGATGTGCAAAGAGCCAGCAAAAAATCATATCATGAATAAGAAAAACTATCCAATACATTAACTACACGGTGATTTGCAGGCCTTTGCATTTGGCTTATTATTATATAAGCCATTCTTTCAACCAACCTCAACCACTTCAGCCTCCCGACAACCACCTAAAAAACTAATCACTACTCAACAAACACATTGACGTAACATTAAACTAACCTACTAACATTATAACCCTAACCACAATAACGAAATTTTGGATAACAGTATATAAAATACCAGATAGTTTTAATTATTTCCATTTGTACTTCACAATGTATTTTTTGTCTAGGCTACAACTAGATAAGCTATTATATTCAATCCTGCATCCCATAATACAATACATTTTCTACTGGCATTAATTGCTGGGGTGCTCTGCTACTGAACTTTCTTTCTTTTATGATAAGTTCCCAAAAAAAATATAAATTTGCATGTATGAGTGAGCTAAAAATTAAATGAGAAAAGAAAGCTTAAATAGAAACCATAGTTAAAATAAGCTTTGGAAAAAGGAGCATTCCAAACATTAGAGACATATATTACCCAGGTTGAAAAGCTTCCTCGTTTCAAACTATATAGTCCAACCTGGCAGCATAAGGAATCTTAAAAAGGTCTAGGAGAGTCATGAACAAACTTTGGAAGAGTATATGAAAAAGGAATTCATTCATTTTCCCAGACAAGACCTACTTGACTCCAACTTTGTAGATCAAGTCAAGTCAACTATGCTTCCTAGTTGAAATTTCCATTGTTGTGACATTAAAAAACTTGCAATGCAACTAATTTATGTACACTAGCATATATCTAGTCACCACAAACTCAAAAAATACTCAAACTTTTGTTATGTAGAACTCCACGAGTTGCAGCCATCATGGCCACTATGATCCATCATGTATTCACAATGCAGATCAAACTAAAAAATCATCTTAAGATACATCAACAATGTTTTTATCATTTATAATTATAAATTCAACATAAATGCATATTGATAGCAGTCCCCATAAACTCTCTCTCAACCTTCCAGTGGTATATTATAGGATTGCAACCCAAATAAAAGAGAACCAGAACTTCTTTTGCAAGATCCATATATGCAGCTAACAAAAAGCGCTCAAAAGGATCTAGGTATCTACTGCCAATATGATTAATACAATTGTGGTGTATTAAATGATCACATATAATTACCATGAATACTTGATGAGATTGCACAATGTTAAGGCATATGGACTCAATTATATGCTACTGATTCACTGAATAATCTTAGTAGAAATGATTTTTAGAAATAAGAAAATAAGATGTCAGCTTGAAATTTAAGTTAGCAAGATAAATATCAATATATGTAAAGGACATGAAAATAACGTTAGCTAAGAACTTGATAAACGAATTTTAACCTGAAGCTCTGCTAATTGATCAACATATTCCTGTGCAAGAATATCAACCCGGGTGGAAAACTGCTGCCCAATTTTTATGAATGTTGGTCCTAATCTCAAAATAGTTTCTTTCAACCACTTAGCTAGGACTTTCCGCCTTTCCTTTTTTTTCTCCTCAGTAATCCCACCTGTACATAAATTGGAAAAGCATGAATGCAAAATTATTTTAGATGATATGGTATGAAAACTTTGCATAAAAGACCACCTTGAAAATTTGTTGAATATTGTCATTACAACATTACATGACATCAATGTTATGGTGAGGGATTTTTAAGATTTTTATAATTTCATACAATTTCATGCAAATTTGTATGATCGTAGAGAATAATGTCTATCTGAAGGAAGATATCACCATGCATGTTAAAAATAAATGGCCAAATGAAGTACAGACAACCGAAGTCAACAAGAGAAGTATTCAAGCAAGGCATCTAAAGACCTCAAAAATGAGGCACCAGATATTAACTCGTCTCAAGATTTTCCTGGTATAACCCTAGAACCTGATCCTTATTAGGTCTTAGGGCTCAAGCTCTAATATATGCTTTTAAGGTCTTATAGCACACATATGGAATCATAATGAAGTGGACTAACAGTGCTGAGAACTTCAAGGATTAGTCAAGGTGATCCTACTACAAAGGGTTTATTGTGCTGTTCTATTTTCAGATCCACCAGACCAAAGTGTTTATCTTTGAAAGTGGGCCCTACTTCATGGGAAAAGGTGGGAGTCATAAAATATTGGATGGTGGATCTCAATACACTTGATGATAAATCATACACCTTGGGCATTCCAGTATGGATTAGGCTGTTAGACTTACTGCTAGGTTCTATAACTGCAAATTTCTGAACAAGTAGGCAATTTATCAAGGAAACTCATTTGTATATCCAATAACACCGAGAAAAGAAAAATAGTCAAGTATGGCCAGGTTCTTTTTGATATTGCATGAGAAAAGAGGATACTTATTACACAGTTCTTGCAACTAAAGACTCAGATTGTGTAGGCACCATAGACATGCAACCTACATCTAGCCATGTGTATCATCTTGGATCAAGTCATGTTACTGGTCATGTAAGAAGCAAAAGACAATTACACTATTCAAAATTGAGGCAGCTTTAAATGAGGAGCAAATGCAGCACAGGAGTCCACATTCAAGAGTTGCACTGAGAGCTTGATCTTCCACAACTGATCAGCCAAACTCCACAGTGATAGCCAGGAAGCTATTCAATCAGTCATAATCCAATTGAGTAATCTAGGACGAAGCATACTGAGGTCCATTGAGATTATATTCATTATTGAATTGAGGAGGGGATGTTGGGTCTATGATTTATGCCGAATTATAATTAGGTAATTGACATTTTCATATGCCACTTTCTGACCTTAATTTTGTAGAATATGATTGTGCTTTTGGGCATAGTCAGTAGGGCAGGGACTGGCAAGTAAATGTTTTTCCTTTTTGCTTTGGGCTGTCTATGATGTGTTTTAGCATTGATGTTAGTGTTGTTTTTTATTTTTTTTTAGAGGTATCCCTGCAACCCAGCCCAGCACCCAACCCGCCTTACCTTGGTCTTACTTACTGCCAAGTTGGGGTTAGGAAGGGGTGAGCTGAGGCAAGACTAGTCCTCTAAGGATGCACACGAGCACCCGCAAGCCACATGCATCGGGCAAACCCGAGCCTCGGAGTCAAACCCAAGACCAATGGGGAGCAAACCCATGGCCCAAGCCAACTCCGCTACTCGTGCAGGTTGATGTTAAGAGTTATTAAACCCATCTTATTGAGCCCAGTGAGTTTCCAATCTTGTTGTAAATGCTTACAAGTGATTTCAGTGATGTAAGTCATTGAGAGTTTACTGTCTCATTTTACTAAAACAACATTAAGCAAAAAAGGTAGAGAAAAAAGGGAACAGGGAAACTTGCACAAAAAGGAAAGGAAAATGCAATTACTAAAGAACTGATTAACAGAATACAAATGCACACACTCCTTAAAAAACATTTTAAGGAAAGATTGAAACCAGATACAAAAAGCCAATATTAGAAGCCCAAGAACCTGAAGAGGAGTTTCTGAGAAGAATGAGCTTTAAAGAATAATTTTATTAGGAAAAAGACCCATGACTCTGTGAGGAAAGAAAAAAGGGAGACCAATAAAGCAACAGTTTAAGGAACATGCTGCAAGGCTCCTACTTCTAAAGGAACAAAAACAACGATTTTAAGTTCAGCAGAGAGAGCTAACTACTAAGTTGAATAAAGTACTTGATGACCTCAAAGTTCAGACAAATATTAAACATCACTTGTAGCTCAAGATACATATTTTCTTGATATTTTATAGAAGGTAATTTGTTTCATTATAGTGATATATATCGATACATACAATTTTATTTAATATAATTTTTTTTAAAATTTGTTCTGTTTGTTAGCATTTTAATAAGTCTTTTGCAAGATATCACAAAATGGAACAGTGTTGTAAAACCTCTCTTCAAATTTGGTGAAGTTCCCTAAGATATACAGATATGCTAAATTGTTCCTAAACTAAAAAATTATAGATATGTATGTTGGCATATGTGCAGAGCTTGATGACATGATGATATTGTATGTTGTCATTGATGTCAATATGCTTTAGTATGAACCGGTATAGTGAAGTAAGCAAACTGACAAGAGAACCAGTATGATGTTGTGAACCGGTATATGTGAAAAAGTGAAGCGGTATGTTGGTTCGAGTGAAGCAGTATGTTGGAATGAGAACTGGTATATGGGAAGTTTTGTATCGGGGTTTCATTTGGGTATGACTACCGGTTGGTAGTCTCAGTTTCAGGGTTTCCGGTTGATGCATTTCAAGTCTATGTGATTCGACCGACGCCATCCTGTGATGGGTTAGCATTGAAATGGAGATCAGATCGTGTTGCCACGTCAACCTTGTGCACGTGAAGGATTTCCTTGAGGATCTTGCATGAAGATGATTGATCCTATCTACCTCGGGAATGTGCTAAGTCTTAGTAAACGATGGAGAACGTGTGATGGGTTATCAACTTCCAGAAGCGATAAAGAACGAACGATGGAGAACGTCTTGAGATCTGTTCAAGACTGTTTTATTCAATGCAATGTGATTGAACGGTCAGGATTGGACCGACTGTATTGATAACCTAAATGTTTAGGGTTTAGGGTTTATGCTACCGACCTATCTGTTTCCTATAAGGTCGATGATGATTTGTATTGTGAAGTTGTTGGCAAATGTTATGTGTGTATCCAAGTGAAGAGATACTTGATTCTTGTCAGACCAGAGCAGTGTGTTGATACCTGCAAAGTGTGATTGCAGAAGCAAAGGAACTAAAGTGGATCTGCCTTGACATTGAGTGTCGTTATCAGATCAGTGTATTACCTGTTGACTTCTAACCATTTCAGCAGTTGGAAAATCCCTTAACTGGGTAGCTTTAACAGGCTTTGTGTAAATCCTTTAACAGGGTGACTCAAATCAATGAGTTCTTCAAATCCTCTTGCGAGGTAACCTTTAACCGGGTATTTAGCCATCCCTTAACCGGGTGATCCCTAGCAGGATCGGTTCCTAGCAGAACCTATTGTAAAGTCCTTAACCGGATTAGGCTCCTAACAGAGCGGACTTCAGAAGAGTTCAAAGAACAACTTGTGGGTATTCATCCCCACCGTGGTTTTTCCCAGTTGGGTTTCCACGTGAAAAATCAGTGTGTCATGTGTGATGCCTTTTCATGTGATGATTAGTATTTTCTGTTAAGTGGTAATGCATGCCGATCCAGTGGTCTTTATATTTCTAATGTATTACTTGTTTATGCATATGGGTGAAGTGGAAAGGAGATATTAGGTGTGGTGAAGATCTAAGTGTCACCGGTTTATGCCTTTCACAGTCATACTGTGTTTTACCGGTAGTGCCCTGTTTTAGATCGGTGATACTGTTTACCAGTTAGTTCAATCTTTGCAGTCAAAGTGGTTTAAAAGAGATTTTTGGCTAAACTAATTCACCCACCCCCCCCCCCCTCTCAGTATCTGCTGAGTATTTACTATTCATCATTATTCATCAATGTACACTACACAAGATTCACAAGGGAACTTTGCATAAAAATAATGACTACTTTCCTATGTTTTTCCTTGGATACAAACCCCAAACTATTAACATTCATGCCTTGCAAATGAGAATTTCAAATATTAAAAGAAAGAAACTAATATAAACACACAAAAGACACCTTCCAGCTGGCTATAACAAAGACCATCTATTCTATGAAGCAAGATTCTAAAAAGAATAACAACACATGTGACACATGATTCCATGAATTATAATTCATAAACAAAGCCACAAACTAAGTAGACAAATAACCTCTACACAAAGCTTGATGGTGAAATCCACTTTCAATTTGATTAATGGAATTACCAACACATGTTCAACAATAACTTTAACTTAAACAATCATAATCAAAGCATAAGCATAGCATCAATCATCATTCTACAGTTTATGAGCTCAAAGCACTTATTTATAGGTTAAAAATGCCCAATCTTTGAGATTTTTGAATAGTCATCATTTAATTCCAAAACACAAGTTTTAAAGAAAAATGCTTGAAGGTTGTTGAAAAGTTAAAAAGAAAGAAACCTTAAAGCATATCTAATTTAAACAACTAATCAAAATAAAAACACCTAAAATAGATTCTCCCCCTTCATCCAAAAATATAGCATGACTGGAAATAAATATTTCCAAAAATAGCAATATTAAGTAGAATGGTGTCTATCACACCGCTAACACTTCAAAAGTATCTTCCTATGGCACTAAAATTTTAATTTAGTCCTATGCATAAACTAAAAGGAATACCAACACCTCTACTTGAAAACACCAAAAGGCAAGCTCCTTCTACTAAATGGTGAATCAACTTGCATACATAGGGGCAAAGATTGAGTTTTACACTTTAATTCCTTGCTTTTTGTTTTCTTTGTCGACTGCTTTAATGTCATGACTATTGGATATTTTGTCATTGATGTCAAATGTTGATGATCAAGGTTGTATGAGGGCTTGTCAAGTTGTTGATTATTCATTTAATTTTCATCAATTGTTCAGTTGAACCACCTAGTTGGGTGCTTAAGCTACTTGCCTACTTGCTTGAGCTACCTGGGTGTCTGGTTGAGCTACTTGGGTATCTACTTGAGCTACTTGGGTGTCTACTTCAGCTGCTTGTCTGTGTGTTTCAGCTACCTGCCTATCTGGTTGAGCAGCTTGTGTGTGTGGCTAAGCTAGTTCAATATTAGCTTAAGCTGACTATTTGTCTACCTCAGCAGTTTGTCAACTACTTGCTTGTCTATGTGTGTGCCAAATCAGATTGACACATCATCTTTGGAGTTTTCTAAATATGCGATGGTCTAATTTCAATGTTGAATCAAGCAGTCTTAAGGAAATGGACAATACATGTGTAATGTCCCTCCTTGGGATTTTCCCTAATTCAGTCCTGAGACAACAATTTCAACTTATAGTGAGAATTATAATACATTTATAAATTAAATATTATCAAATCTGAGGACATTTCACTATAATATTTAACTTAAATTTCTATGAATAATTCAGAAGGTAGAACTTAAAAGAAGGTAGAACTTATCTTGATAGCCTTCTCCATTTATATACTTGAGAGTGGTGCTCCTATATCATAAACTTATGCTCTACTAGAGAGATTCAAATCTGAAAACAAGAAATAAAAGTCTTCAAGTGTCTTTCTCAATTTCCCCTACTTATCCTTTTATGTGTTTTTCTCCCTCTTCTTAAATTAATGAATGTACTTGATATGTCTCCCTTATATATAACATGCCATAATCTTCATATAACTCTCTCTAAATCATGTGTTGACACTTCAATTGATCATGATTTACTACAGCTTTTATTTGATTGGTATCTCACAAGTAGTGGAGAATGGGTAAAAAACACAAGTAATTTTCCCAAACAAAAATCTTCAACATGTTGTTGACTCCTCTTAGACATTCATTGACCCTTTGGTAATAACCTACAAATTCCTTGCGAAAGCTTAAGTGGGGTTGAAGTGAAAAAACACAACCAATTTTTCAAAGTATTACAAGTGGGTCCCATTCCATTTAGTGGAGCTGCTGCTAAAAACACAAAAAATGTGAAACCTTCAAAACCTCTTCTAATTGTTGCAAATGCTGTTTGGAGATTCTTTTATTATAATTATTGTGTGGGGCCAACAAAGCACTTTGGCAAGTGTATTCTAATACTAATAAATCTGAATTTCTATTGAAGTCCTTTTTCTTTAATTCTGATATCTGTCAGATCAAAGACCCCCCATGGTATTCCTTCCTTTATAATCTGCTTCCACATCACAAGATAATTATAAATGCTGCTGAATTAATATATGTTTTCTGAGTTCTCCCCCCTTTGACCAACAATGTCTGGTTATAATAATCAGACAGAGCATATATAGAACATCCTATATTGTGTCACGTATCCTATACCACAACTACAGAATTGAATTGAACTGCTGTATATTTCATCTCTTATAAATGCCAATATCTCCTCTTGTGGTTCGTGTATTCTGACCTTCTCCGATTTCTCCTTCTCCCCCCCTTTTTGAATGTGTGAGTCTTTATTTATACTTCTATCTCTTAAAGGTTGCACCTCTTTGATGAGTCATATCTTTCCCATTTGGATCAGTTCATTATACCCATAATGCTCTTAGAGATCGCTGGCAACTTTAGCTGATAATCAGCCTTCTTTTAAAGGCGGCATCACTTGTTAATTTTGTTTTAAGACTTGATCGATGTCATTACCCTTTTAATTCGTATCCATCAGCCATGATCATAATCAAATCAGATTTGTACATAATCAATATTGGCTTATCATGATTGCTATCCAATCAACTCTTAATGTTGATTATACTTGTGTAGTCAGTCCAAACGATATTTTATTTGTTGATTATAATATAGGTGAGAGGTGTCGAATGTAAATGGTTTCTTTATTCTGTTATGATTAGTGAACATGGCTAACCAATCGATGAACATAATGTGTGTAATCACTACCGTTTCTTCATCCATCGATTTCCATTCACTATCGTCATGCCAATAATCGATCTTTGTCCTCCCTTGTTTAGCGGCACTTACTATATTAATATACGATGCTTGGTGACCTACGATCTTTGTATGAGCGTTTACTAATCTTGCGTGTCATCGATGTTCCATTATTTAGACAGTCAACTTTAAATGAGTCTTCGTTGTATTTAACTAATAATCTCGAACTCATTTATATTATATTTTATTATTATTTTTATTATTATATATATATATATATTTTTTTTTTTATTATTATTTTTTTTCCTCTTTTGTATTTTAATTGTATTATTATTTATTATTGAATATATAAATTATGTTGAAGTTATTATATAATAAATAATAATCATATATAACAATAATAATAAATAATAATCATAACAAATAATAATAAACATTAATAATTATATATTAGAGGAAAATCGTGAAGTCTCATAAATGAGACAATTTTCCAATATTATTAAATGTTAATTAATAAATGTTTTAATTATCGTATTTATTTAATCCAATGTCCAAGGAGGGGTTATGGCAACATGCAATATTGGTAGCTTGTTGAATGCTATATTTAGACTTCACACAGGATGTGGTAAAAAGAACAATAATTAATGAACCGGTGGTTTAAGGCAACGAGATCATTATTACAGCAAGCCCAATACATGTATGGCAGGCATAGCACTTTCGTGGAACTCCAAAAAGAGGGATGCTACAGCTAGATTGTGGGGTATTATTATTTTTATTCCTAGCAAATTCGCGTGATTAAATTTAACGTATTTGGAATAATATCTTTTAAGATGAGAAGATCAAAAAAAAAAATTGAAACAAAACGTAATGGAGATTGGTCATTAAGCATATGACAGAAAATTTATCATTAAAATGCTAAGTTGGAGGGTTTGCCCCCCTAGGCCCTTGGTACAAGTCCGGTCTAGTCCAGTCTGGGTCCAATCCGCTTGTGGTCCAGATAGGTCAGACCAGATCGAACTCAGGCGTCCAACGGCACGAAAACCAAGTTTTTTTTTGCAAAATTTAATTTTTTTTCAAATCTGCCACTTAAAAAAATTAAAGCGAGTTTTAAAACATAAACTTGGCTCATTTCTCCTCATGTGTTGCAAACAACAGTTTTTTGCTAGCAAGCTGAAGAAAGGGTGAACAAAGTTTGGCTTCCAAAATCAAATAGAAGTTGAATTCTGATTTTTAAAGCTTCAACAAGTGTTGCAGCATCATTTCCACACATTTGCAAGCTCCCATTGGTTGAAAGAGGTAGGTTTTTGAACATTTTTTTCAACTATTTTTACTTCACAAATTGTCAAACATGAAACATTAATTGTTTTTCATTATTTTGTTTTTGTTTTGAATGTGTTCATATTATTTCTTTTTTTGCCATAGGAACTAGAATGGCATCTACCTCTTCCTCCATTGGCACAAATAAACAATCGATATCAAAACAAAGAAATGATCCAAATTCTCCCCTTTGGAAGTATGTTGAAATTATAAGATCGCTTCCAGGAGGTGGGGGACAATGTTGGAGATGCCAAGGATGTGGTGTAGAACGTAGTAGTTTATATTTTCGGGTGGTAGGCCATTTGTGTGGAATATTAGGAAGAGGCATCAAAAATTGCCCTAGAAAAGAGAGTAAACCTATACCAAATGAGACGGTGATGAAATATATTAGGGAGCATGAGGCTACAAAAGAGAGAGGGAATGCAACCTCCATCTAATCTCAATGTTGTAGTAGAAAACTACCCCTTCTTTTCCACAACTGAACGTCAAAGTGAAGCACCCTTTAGACGCAAAAGAACAAAGGAGTGTTTAGAAACCGCATTTCAAAATGAGAGTTGAGAAATTGCCGACCAAGATGTAGCAAGGTGCATATATGCAAATGGGTTGGCTTTCAATGTTGTTTGCTCCCCATATTGGAAGAAAAAGATGATAAGTGTTAATGAAGCTCCAAGAGGGTATAAGGGCCCAAGTTATGAGAAGGTACGTGGAACCTTATTGGAAAGAGAGGTGAAAGGGGTTGAAGATGCATTGAAACCCATAAGGGATTCATGGACTAAGACAGGTGTATCAATTGTTTCAGATGAGTGGAAAGAATCTAAAAATCATCCCTTGATCAATGTCATAGCGGTGGCCCCTAAAGGGACAATAGTTTTGAAAGTTGTAGATTGTGAAAGTTGTAGATTGTGAAGACCAAGTAAAAGATGGCCAATTTATTGCAGATATTCTCATCTCTGCCATTGAGTTAGTGGGACCCCACAATGTTGTCCAAGTCATAACAGACAATGCAAAAAATTGTAGAGTTGTTGGTTTGTTGGTTGAGGAATGCTATCATCACATCTTTTGGACACCTTGTGCAGTCCATTCACTCAATCTTTTGCTGCAAAAAATTGGGAATAAAATTAAATGGATCAAAGATGTGTATGCAGAGGCTAAGGACATCCAGATGTTCATCACAAACCACTACATGTCTCAAGGGATTTTTATATCCTTTTCGAATTTGGAGCTATTAGCTATTGAAGGTAAGTGAAGTAGTAATTTAATTTTCAATTTTCTGATTTTTAAAAATTTCAATGTTCATAATATCATTGTGTAAGCTATATTGTGTATTCTTCTTTAAAGTTTGGCTTTATTTTTTAATCATTTTGGCATTAATTTGCATAAAGTGGCACTTTGCAATATGGTGATCGGGACAAATTGCACTATATGGAAGCAGATCAACAGTGAGAGGGCAGCAAGAATTAGGGAACAGATATTGAATAAGTCATGGTGGGATCTTGTGACATATCTCCTTAGTTTCACTAAGCCCATTATGAGCATGATTCGCTATACCAACATGGATAGACCTTGCATTGGTGAGATTTGTGATGGCATTGACTCAATGCTTGAAAAAATGAAGTGCATTATGAATGCAAGAGAGAAAGACCTCGAGGAGAAATTCTTCAAACAAGTGGAAGCAATTGTTGTATAAAGGTGGAATAAGATGACCACTCCTTTGCATCTTTTTGCCTATGCCTTGACACCAAAGTACTATAGCAATCATTTTATTGATCAACCAAGAAGGCTTGCACCATGGAGAGATTTAGAAGTGTCTAATGGGTATAAGGCAGCATTCCTTAGACTCTATCTTGATGATGATTTGTGAGATATTATTACAAATGAGTTCATAAAATTTGCAAATGGAAATGGTCTAAGTGTTGATGCTATTCGTCATAGATCCAAAAAGGATGCTCATAGTTGGTGGTACTTCCATTGCACATGCTTCCAAAACCTACAACCCCTCACTGTCAAAGTTTTATCACAAGCTTAATTAATTAAAATTTATCATAAGTTTTATTTATAGTTTACTTTGTCTTCATAGGTTGCTAGTAATTTTTAATTTTATAAATTTATAACTTTAATTGTTTACTTTGTCTTCAAAGGTTGCTAGTTCATCTGCTTCAGAAAGAAATTGGAGCACATACTCTTTCATCCACTCAATAAAGCGCAATAGATTGCAATCAAAAAGAGCGGAGAATTTAGTATATGTGCATTCCAACCTACATCTTCTTTGTAATATCCCGGATAAGAAAAAATTGTTTTTAGGAGCAATAAGAATTAACAACCAACACATAACCCATTAAGGTTAGAAAACATAAACTCAAAGCTTGCTGAAAATGTAACCCTTCCACTTTCTGATCACCAAGTGCCCAATGTGGGAAGGTGAGAGCATACGGTGATGAGGGGATCATTAGATCACAAATCTTCTAGAATGATAAAATAAATACAATACTAGGCAGCAAGCCAGCCCCGTCCGCTTATCCAGCGGGAAAGCAAGAAACTTGGCGGTGAACCAGCCAAGAGAACCATACAACAGACACAAATCACTCAACCACAATATTTCAGCGGGAGTACTGAATTACAAAATACTCAACTCGGCCGCTTATGCAGCGGGAGGACCATTACAACCAATCATCGCTCGACCGCTTATGCAGCGGGAGGACTGAATTACAATTTAAACAAATGTAGGCGACAAGCCAACCTCTTCCACTTTTTCAGCGGGATGAGAGATTACAATCCAGAATGGGTTAATAGTACTACTACTTAACCTTACAATAAAGGGAGAGTGAGGGTAGAAGAATAATGCTGAACATAAAAGATAATGATCATGAAACTCTTCTAACATCAAAAACAGTAGGCTGGAAATGCATAACCAGCAGCCTATAAACCTACTAAATCACTCACTCATATCTCTCTCAATACTCACTCAAACCACCCCAAATCACTCCCAAACTAACACTATAACAGCAGTGACTAAAACAAACCAAATGGAAGCCATCAAAACCCCCCACATTATTTGGCACACATCCCAATGCACCCTCAAAACCCCACGCCTAGCTAGGAAATTTCGATTTGCTTTAATAAATTCAATACTCAATGAAAGGTGCCACAAACTTACAATATGAATCGCCAGCAGCAGGAAGGATGATTGAACCAGTACCCAAAATGACGAGACACTCAGGCAGAGAGGTGTGATCAAAAACGTGCTTCAGCCACAGGGAAACCAGCAACTCCAGAAATCACTCCAAACACCAAAAAGACTGAGATATGCAATGAAAGTATCATAGATTACAACACGCAGCTAGGTACTATATTTCAAATACGAAACTGGAAAGCACTAGGGAGCCGCACTTCGAAGCTTCAAAGTTCTAACGCCAATCCGGCAGCATAACAATGCAAATTTTCAAGATAACCAAAATGAGAGCCCAAGGCTCATATTTATAACTCCACACCTTTCCAAATGCAAATGCAAATGGCACCAAACTCCATTCAAATTCACCTTCATTTCGCCTTATGTCTCCCGACTAACATGGCGCCCACTTACCTTTCCTAGGCAAGTTCAAACTTTCTTCATGGTGGCGTCTTTTGCAATATTAAACATTAAACCAAAGATGTTTAATCCTCCTAAATGGCCACCAACAAATTCACCCTTTGACTTAGGAAATAATCATATGAATATTAATTAATTATTTTTCCTAAGTCATCTCCACAATTAATCAGTAACTACAAATATTTAAATATTAAACCTTTGACAAGGAAATAATATTTAATTAAATTACTTATGACTCCCATACTAATCATTAACAGAAACCCGGATGAAGCGGAGTAAAGAAGACCAAAGAACTGTTGTAAGACCAGGATCCTATCCACTGCCAAAAATAGAAATACTCCATACTGCCACTTACTAAAAATAGTAAGTCATGAATTACTGCTCCGAAAAGCATGATCTTCGCACCCAGTGACAGAGCACGGAAAGCTCAGTAGGACAGCATCATCCAAACAGCCAACCCCTGACTTACTAAAAATAGTAAGTTCTCGCCTCACCAACGTTTGAAACCTTAATTCTTCATTCCACATAGCCTGCGGGTCTCAGGAATGGGCCAATGGACCACTAAAAGCACATCATTGAGAAGGGGACATTACATTCTTTCACACAAGCAACATGACTACAAGCAAGGGGAATCGAAGATGTGGGATATAGAGCCAGAGCATAGTGATTTGGATGCTTCCACTTCCCAGCTTGTTGCATTTGATGACTCGGACAGGGAGCAAACTTATAGTGCAAGTGACATTGGCATTGGTTCATCTAATGTCAATGTTAATGATGAGGAGGAGGATAATGAGGATGATGAATTAGAGAATCCATTTGATGATTAAACTTTAAATTGTTGAAAATTGAAACAATGATACTTGAATATTTGTCAATTTGATATTAAACTTGATGTATATGATGCTATTATGGTATGATCATGATGCTATGATTAATTTTATGTTGGTTTTGTTGTTTATATGATGCTATGTGACATGCTAATCTTAATTCATGCTTATAGGCTGCATAAATATATATATAATAATATATATATAAAATTTACATGTTTTTGTACTAACGAACCCAAATGAACCCAAACCCCTTTTCAAAATTTTGTCGTACTAGTTCTTCAAACCCGAACCGGTGCCCAAACCCGAACCGACAACTTAGTTAAAATGTGTATTAATGAGACATATCGAGCCTTACTCGAATGTTGTTGTGAATAGGAATGAACTTGCAATGCAATATTTTATTCTTGGTTATGGCGTGTTGGTATGGTTTTGACAGTGGAGTCGCGTTATGACTATTGACTACTACTGTGGAGTGGAGTGAGAACGTGCGGTAGCATATTCATATGCCTCGATAATAATAGTGGATACAATGCATCGAATAGGTTGTTGATGTTGTTTCAAAATGACTAGTGAGATTGTTGGAGTATTTGAGCTGGAATCTTACTAGGTTGTCATTTGATATAAAAAATTGTATGCAGCTATCAAAGCAGCGATTGTGGAGACTAATTTTGATTTGTAGAAGATTATGAATTGGTGCTCTCTGTGAATTGGTGCTCACTTTTGTAATTTGGGTTGGTGCCCATTTGTTAATGAAAGCTTTGTATGCTGTGGGTTTTTACCCGAAAGAGTTTTCCATGCAAAATTTTGTGTTTGCGTCTTGTGCTCATTCTATTTGTTCATTTATGAGGTTTCATGCTCTTAGAAGTTTAAAAGTTTAAAATACTGATTCAACCCCCCCCCCCTCTTAATATTATCTGTGTGCTCTTCAATGACCATTTTTCATGAGAAAATTGCCCACTTATGTAGATGATCTGCTCTCCACCAAGTTTAAATAGAAAACACACAAGCATGAAGGGAATAGGCTAGCAAAAGTAAAGACGGCACATGCTAGGAGGATATTTGCCATGCCAAATATCGAATTGGCACATGCCTCTTATCACTTAGCCATTTCTTTAAGTTGAAAGAAACTTTTAAGCTGTTCAATCATGCCTATTAGAATAGGGTGATGATTTTAGTGCAATTGGAAATGGTTTCTCAATAGATCTTGCAAGTTTTTCAACTAGGTCACGTATGTATTTGGATGCACCTAGTGAATGGTTATAATGGTAGATATTTATGGCAGCATTCCTACATTGTTTGGTGTGTTTGTCAACCTCGGTGTCTGTCTTCATCATTGCAAATTTGTTCTATGCAAAATTTCTTACAATGGCTGAAGCCATTGAAACCTAACCCCAACGTTGTCTCCATGGCCACTAATCCAATGAATTTTGTGAATGTTTCTTTGCTCCAACACTCCAAACCTACAAATTATTGATGTGCTAAATCATTTTATTGTGTTCTCCTAGTTCAATGGACCTCAAAATGACGTTTTTCTACTAAGCATTGATGAACTCAATGGCTAATGCACGACCAATCTCTACAACTCTTGATTCGCAAGTTTCCTCCTCCATGACTCATGACCCAAGGTCATGTTCTTCAACAAAAATGTGTTTGTCATTTCATGTTTTCACAAAAAAGGGTGCAAAACTTTCTAGGTTATCCACAATTGCTAGTCAATTTGCAATTAGGGTTTCACTCAAAACTTGCAAAGAGATAGCTGTAGTAGCAAATGTATGCAACAATGTGTCTCCAAGATTAGTTGTCAACACTTTAAGAGGTTTTAAATAGCCAAATAAGACAAGTTTCTTGCTGTTTCAATTTTTTCTTCACCATATTTGATGATGTATATCTAACAAGGATTTGATAAAAGATTAGCATTTTAAATCAATAGTTTTGTGTTGGTCATTTCTATGTTATATGAGAGTGTTTGTAAATTTGATTGACAATGATTAAGTAGACATTCTCGCATATTATCATATTTATCCTACATTTTCTTATGTGTTGTTCTAATAATTGCATTTGACTCTGTTACCCAATAAGGTACTAGTCTTGAGAAAATAGAACTTCTGTTACGTCTCATCTTTTGGCTTAGTTAAATAAATGTAATAAGCTGGATTTAGTATCAGTTAATCATCTCTGATTATTTAATTATGATTAAACACATTAGGATTAGTGTTATATTTTTAAATGCAAATGAAAAGGAAATGATTAAATTGAGATATTAATATGTTTTCCCTACTATATGTATGCGCTTCAGCTATGGTTTTGAGAGCTAACCTATTAATGTGTGACTAAGTGTGATTGAGTGCAGGTATTAGTCGAACGCAGGAACATGTTTGAGGAGAAGTGATCTAGCCACTTGGTAAAGAATGATCATGATGGATAGCTGTTTCACACACCATGTAGTCTCATTTAGATATGCATTTAGGATGATAAGATAGATGCATTTCGAATGATTTGATGATGTCTATATTGATAGTTATCACAATGTTTCAATTAGTTTGAAAAGAAAATAAATCTGCATACCTTGCTTATACCTATTTATTCATACCTCAATGCTTTTGTTTTGATTTTAAGTACATATCATTTATCTTTGGAAATGAAAGTAACTGTACCTATATACACAAACACATAGACACACATATTAATCTGATTTTAATTGATGTTCGTATGTACAAATGTATACATATACATACCGATATACACACCGATACACGCACACACACACACACACACACACACACACACATATATACACACGCATACATAATACCGATATATATACATATAATATGTAAATACCAATAATCATATCGTGAATGTTGTATTGAGCTGTTACAACTTATTGAATCAGACCTTATATATACATGGGAGGCCAATTTGTTTTGAACAAAATCTCACATTTATAACATAGATTTATGGCATACAAAACCAAATGTTTGTATTTATCTCTTGTTTGAACTAATATAAGTTCGTATGTATAATGAAGGGCATTTGTATCACCCAGCTTTCATATAATATAAGTTGTTCTCCACAACCGATTAAATAAATATATGACGGAGAACTTGATGAGTTCAATTTGCAACCAAATTCATATTAAATCAAATGTCATTGTAGTAATTATTATTGACGTTGAGCTGAGAGCATTTAACAATATCAATTTCTATTTTGAACATGAGGTTATAATGCCTCACTTAAGGCATTTCCCTTCTTTCTGCTGCAACTTTTAATCTTCCAAACATAACCAATTATTTCCATAGCAAAATGGCAATAACATCTTCAGCAAACATTGAACTTGGGGAAACGAGGGAGTAGTGACTACTCCATAATGGAGTCACTATCCCATTTTGGGAGAAAGGGGGTGGGGAGAGGGCTACATTATGGAGCCCCATTATTATCTTTTTTAGGCAGAATATCAGACCAAAACAGAAGATTTGTCATAACAATCAATTTCTAGTGTAATGGAAAAGGGGTAGAATGTTATATATCATACCTAGTTTTGTTACTTTTCATCTCCCATTTTTATATATTCTCTCAGGCCAATTTGATACCGATTTGAGCATGAAACAAACCATTATTTCTGATAATCTTGCTAGCATAGGGAAAATAGGAGAAACTCGATGGGTATTGGGTGGTTTTAAATATGATTTCTTCCAATTAAAAGAGCTTTTGGTTGGAGACTGATCATTCTCATTTATGGACAACTTTCACTGATTTCAGTTTTCATTTTCCAAGTAGGTTATTGTTCTGTTTCTTCCATTTTTGAAAATTAGTCCAATCATATGAAATGTAGAAAATCCAAGGAACATTTATTCAATTATATTTGCCTGAAACTTAGAGCTTTTGCAAAAATTGTATATATATGTGTGTGTGTGTGTGTGTGTGTGTGTGTGAATCATTCATCATTCATACATACATATATATATATATATATATATATATATGTATGTATGAATGATGAATGATTCACACACACACACACACACACATATGTATGTATGAATGATGAATGATTCACACACACACACACACACAAAAACACATATATGTATGAATGATGAATGATTCACACACACACACACATATATATATATGAATTATACATATATGTAGCAACAATCTGAAATGTAAATATTAGTTGTAAATTTTGTAGACTATAACTCTAATTTTTCATCTCATTTTCACGTGAAAAGGAAAACGAAATTAATTATTTCTGTTAGAATAGATTAGAAAACTTGAACTGCTAAAATGAATATGAATTAGAACAATAGGTAAATTTACAAATAAACTCTTGACTGCAAATGAAATCTGATTGTCTTCTGTGACTGGAAAACCATGAATTTGTTATTTGTTTAATCTGATTTCTTAAATATATATATATATATATATATATATATACCTTCTTTAAATTAATATTGCATATTCATTTTAATTGCTGTTATAAAAATCTGCATTCATACTTTCATTGAAATTGCATTCAGAAAATAATAATGTTCACTATGCATATAAAAGTCATGTAGTTTCAGCTTTGCATTGTGAATTAACAATCATTTCATTATATCATTATAGGTGAATATTACACTAGAATGTACATGAGCATTATGAACGGGTAGATAAACTCATTTGGCATATGTGTGAATGTCTACATTTTATAAAGCAGATTAAACTCTCATTGTGTTTATTTAAGCTATGATTCCAGGAAAGGGTGCAGAATATGGGTAAACAGAAACGTTGATCCTCTTTTCAGGAAAATCCATTTATTTTGAAGTGCTTTGGCCAAAGCCATGTTCATTGAAATAGATGAATTAGCCTAGCAAAATTTATTAATATATTTCTCTGCCACATCATGATAATAGGGCATTGTATTATCATATTTTTAGATATGCATGTAGATGTATCAAGTTGCACCAAGGTTTTCATCTTGTCATTGTTTCCAGGTAGCAAGGCTCTTCATGCAAGGTCGGGTGTTCTTCAAAGCATGAAGAACTCCAGGGAAGCATTGCTTCACGGTTGGGCAGAAAAGCACCTAGGCCATGTTCCCGTCCATGGCTTGCAGATGACCATGTGGGTTAATGGCGACCAAGGACGATTGTTATAAACTTGTATTTATTGCAAATTTGTAGTTTATTGATTTATTATTGATGTACTCATGGCATGAAAAATGTACTTCGGATATATATGTGCTTTTATCTTGATTAAGCACTTTGAAATCTAAATTGTAATTGGCATTTAATAATTATGAATGAGTAATTAATTGATTTGTGAGATACTAAGGGTTACGAACCTTATACCTTCCCTACTATTTTAAAATACATAAAGTCACTTACAAGTTGTTTAAAATCAAAAATCAGTGCTATGCATTCATGATCTTGTAGTTTAACCAAGGAAGGATCTTATCAAAGCCTTGAAAGAAATTATTTCATGAGGATTATGTATGCACCTTTTAAACAGCTATATAGCAGTTAATACTGTTACTCTTATTTGACCTACTGAGAAAATTTAGAGTCAAATGTGCAATTGAGTTTAGTTATCATTATTTTGGTTGTCTATTTTGTTTGACCTCAATATTTGTTAAGGTGTACACCTAAGAATACCCCTTTGAGTCTAAGTTGAGCTCAAAGCATAGGAGAGATAACCCACTCTTAGAGTTGACCCCTAATTGTCTTCCTCTTTTTTCCCTTCTTAATGAAAAAATCCTAGCCTTGAAGATGGAGAAAAGATCTATGATTTAGGAGTGTTGTTTCAAGACCCAACAGTACTTATCACACTGCTACATCTTTGAAAGTACCTTGTTATGGTGTAAAAAACCCCAATGAAGACCTACACAAAGCCTAAAAGCAACATCAATGGGTCTACTTGAAAACACCAAAAGACAAGGTGCTTCTAATGAATGGAAAATCACCTTGCATTTATAGAAAAGAACATTTTAATTTTGCACTTTAAATCTTGACTTTGGTTTTCCTAGTCAACTACTTTAGTGTGGTATCACCTTTTTTCATAAGAAAATGGCCAAGTTGTGCAGATGGCGCATTCTTTAAAGAGTTCCACACCTTCTAAGTCATCCCGCCAAGTTGAAACAGCGAAGGCGCAATCTTGAAGGGATAGAGCTCAGCAGAAATAAGCATGGTACACACTAGGGGGATATTTGCCATGGCAAATATGGACTTGGTATCAACATCTTATCAATTGGCCAAAAGCAGAACTTTTAAGTGATTCAACCATGCCTGGCATGCACCAAGAGGGGAACTTCCAAATTTTAGATTTGAGTGGAAAACTTCAATGTCTTTGCCGTGTTTATGCGTTAAGGCAGAAAAGTTAACCACTTGTGCCAAGTCAGAACTTCCTTTCACTTAAGCCAAGCAAAGATTTCACTTACTTACGTCAATTCAAATGTTGGGCTGCCACTTTGGGCATGCACCACAGCCATCTTAACCACCTCTTATAACATTGGTGGAAATTTCATGTGGCTGCACCATACTAATGGTGCACCTAGGTGGAGTTTACATCGCTTATTGCTATCAATTGCAAGCTACATGAAAATATTTAAGAGTCTCGCCAAAACAGTCTTAGCCAAGGCCGACTTCTGGGCTGAGACAGCCATCTTCAAGACAGGGCCAAGATTTGTGTTATGTTTGTCAAGCATATTTTTGGTCAAACCTTGCCACTTTCCAATTACCAGGCAGAATTCCGATGTGGTTTAGCCCTCTTAAATGTGCACCAGGCTCTAAATTGCAGAATGTTCACATACCTCTGCCATTTTTTAAAACTCTGCTCTGCCTAGCTGCCTGCTGTTCCTATTTCTGTTCTTTTAGAAATATGTTATTTAAACTTTATGATTTTCTGTGCTCCACCTGCTCCTGCTGATATGGAAATCTGTTGCAGACTAAATGAGAAAAAACAGATAAGGCTTTATGACGGAAGTACATAACAATTTCTGCCAAAAAGCCAAAACAAGGCCAGGAATAAGGGCAAAAACCAGGTCGACCCTAATAGAGTAATAACTTGCTTTTTCTTAAATTATGGAGGTGTAACACTACTAAAAATATTATAGAAGCTCTAGTTAACAAATGACTTCAAAACATATCTCTTGTTTAATCCACTATTGCTACTCATAGGATCTTACCTTTGTATGTGAACTTTTGATTATCAAGCCATGCCTTAAATAAGAAGGTGATAAGAGAACCCCATATCTCCATGGTTCTTTGTATTGTTGAGTATTTCTTAAACTTATTCCATCGACCACCAGGAGCTACAGAAACCTGTAATGATGTTACATAGGATCTTTCATAAGATAGCTAACAAGAATAAGAAACCTAGCGGAAGCAAGTGGAAATAATAATTATAAAGGTTGAAAATTTTAAAGCTTTTTTATATCCATCCTCTCTTAAATATCATATTTCTTAATGATAGAAGTGATTACAGAACCTGCAAAAAGGAAATGAGGTTGAGATAAAAAGATATGCCTCGTAAGGAATAAATATCAACAAATTATAATCCCTTCCGTCCTCCTTTGATTTCAAAGTTTGCAAAACAAAAAGAAAAGATAACAGGAGAGGCATCAAAGAATATGAAGCAAATCTGAATCATTGCAAACTCAATCAAAATATATCTAAATACATATCTATCACATCATTTTGTCTTACTACAGATTTTCTAATTGTTTTAAATTTAGGCCAATGAGATCCACAAATTAAAAAATATGCTTTCAAAAAACAAACTCTAAATACATGCAAGATCCAGATTTGTTCTTTCAATTCATGTTTCTTTCAATGTTCTCGATGAGCCATATATCTAGAGCCGGGTGGGCGGGTATAGCCAGCCGATGATAGCTGGAGGAGGACGAGGGGGAACTACAACTACTCTATAGTATAGCCCCGCCAACTCTCTCTCTTATCTATAGGCCAACGGCCCCATCTAACTATGGGGACCCGGCTGTATATAGGAGCCAACCATCTTCTGTTCTTGACAGAAACAATCTGAAAAAGACAATTGGAATCTACTGTAACGAACAAAAACATACACCTCATGTAAAATTCAAGTCAAAATTTTTGAATGAGACTACAATATTTTGAACAGCAGATAACACAAATGGCATTCTTCAGTATCAAAACAGAATGTTCGCTAGTGCTTCACACATTAGATAATAAGGAAAATAAAATGCCTAAGGAGGAGTTGAAAAATGAATTTCCCAGTGTTCAAAACTCCTATTTCCATGGACAGGGACACACCAAGGGTAGAGGGGCAAGGGCAAAACATCCCCCTGCCATCCCCCTGGGCAGCACCCCATAGGAGCACCTCCCCAAAACAACCCTGCAAAGCAGGAGGCATCCCCTCTGAGGGACAACACCCCAGGGTGCCTTGTCATCCCTTTATCCACCCGGAGACATCCCTTGAACATCCCTTGAACGTCCCAAGGATGGTAGGGGATCCTGTTGTGACGTGTTCACACATCGCCCCAATGCAAATGGGGACAACCACTTTTTCACTTTCTAGGTTAGCTGTCTTAGCTTAGCCGTTGGTAGTTGTCGAGTCTTTGCTATTAGCCTTTCATTTGTAAGACGTGTAGTTGGTCAAGAGCTAATCAAGTCAAGTCTCTCTCTTTAAGATGAAGTGAGGTACAACATTTCCTCTGCTCTCCAAAGCTTCCAACCTGCCTCTCCCAGCACTACCAGTGGATGCCCAAGCCCGATCGCTTCCCTTCCATCTCCCCTCATCTTTCCATCTCACTCCTCCTTTATCTCACAGCCCCTCCATCTTTTCTACCTTCAAATTCTATCCTAACCTCCCTTCCCTAAACCTCTCCTTCCATTCACCCTACCTTCCTCTAACCTTCATCCCCACTTCCTACCTTTTCTTCTACCTCTCATACCTTCCATACCCTACATTTTCTAACCTATATCTCACACTCCTTAACCTACCCATCCACTACCCACACTCCTTTACCTCCTGTTGACTTGTTTTTTATGATGGTGTCTAACACAAAATAAAGTTGCCTAATGGTCACTTCACTCTCCCTTGATCAAAGTACGATTGTATGCTAAGATTGTAGTAAGTTCAGACAATCAAATCCAAGGTTCCTATATGTGATGGATTGTGACTCTGTTGGCCGATGTGATTGTTGGTAATCCAAGGGGCCTTACATTTGGATCGTTCTTTCACTTCTTTGTCATGGCGTGGAACTTCATCATCAGATATGGCAATTCCGCGATGCTTTTGCTTTGAACGGATTGAACTAGAATGGACTGAAATTAAAGGGGAAAGGGTTAGAGGATCTAAATCTACTCCTAAGGGCAATGATATCAATGAATAGTGCTCTGGTAGACAAATTCCAAAGCTCTACTAAACCAAGATTAACTACAACTCCACAAGAACCAGTGCAATCTTCTGAGGATGTTGAAGGATTTTCACATTGAGAATATTCATAATCGAACTTCCTTCAACATCCTCAAAAAATTGCACCGGTTCTTGCGGAGTTGTAGTTAATCTTGGCGAAGCAGAGCTTAGTTTATTTGGAATTTGTCTACCAGAGCACTATTCATTGATATCATTGCCCTTAGGAGTAGATTTAGATCCTCTAACCCTTTCCCCTTTAATTTCAGTCCATTCCAGGTCAATCCGTTCGAAGCAGAAGCATCGCGGAATCGCCATATCCAATGATGAAGTTCCACGCCATAGCAAAGAAGTGAAAGAATGATCCAAATGTAAGGCCCCTTGGATTACCAACAATCACATCGGCCAACTGAGTCACATACGTCGCATATAGGAACCTTGGAGTCAATTGTCTCAACTTACTGCAATCTTAGCATACAATTGTACTTTGATCAAGAGAGAGTGAAGTGACCGTTAGGCAACTTTTGTCTGTGTTAGACGCCGTCATAAAAAAACACGTCAACACCACCCTACCTCCTACCCCTATTCTATCGTAACCCACTATCAACCCCTTGCTATCCCATCATAACCCGATCCTACCTAGCCTACACCCCCTTACCCTTCCACTACCCCTTATACCTCCCACATCCTCCATCTACCTTACCCCACGATATGTACTACCCTCCCCTACATCCCCCACATCCATATCCCTTATAACTCCCCATCTCCTAGCACCTCCCTTATCACCTTCACTTAGCACTTCCCTTTCCTAACCCCCTATGACCCCACCGCAGCACTTATCCTATCCCCGCATTCCTTCCATCCTACCCCCGTGGCTTTTCCTTACCACATCTCTTCATCCCTCCTTGCCACGCATTGCTTAGACCCACAAACTCTAAGGTGGAGATTCAAAAAGTTTTTCAAGGCATTTACAATGCCACCTCACATGCCTTCCAATTTCCTTGACTCCCTGCACTATCGTACCTTTTGCTTGGGTCCCACCAAAACTTTGGAATGGAAGTAAAAGTTTTAAGGCATTTTTAAAACATCCACCTCACCATTTCCTTTGACTCCTAGTATCCCTGGCACATACCTAAGCCCCTTAAATCCACGATGAAACACAAGGCAAGGTGTGGCGCTAAGGAGATAGGAAGCTGGCCTTTGAAGCAAAGGACATGTCACTTAAACAAAACGCTGGAGATTTAAATTCAAATAAAATAAAATCAGATATCAAAGGGATCTTATCAAGCATTAAAGCCAGTGTTGCAGGCCTAAACAAAGGCAAATTTCTGCCTAATCAGATCATAGAAAGAGCAGAATAAAACGAATCCAGTTAGAGACATTTGTATCAGCTTGAAGGCAGATTTGGAGAAGCAGAAAACAGATCAGACCTGTGAATTAGGGGAACGGAGGTATAAATTAGATCCTGAGGCAGATCCTTTCCACAATGGGGCAGATTTGCAAATCAGATTTAGGAATGAGGTTACTAAAGGGTACTTAGTGCAAATTCAGGGCAAGTGTAATGAAAATCAGAGGTCAAATAAGGAAAATCAGATTTGAAATTCATTTCCAGATTTGGGAAAACATTGTTCTCTTTCTACTATCTTGATCAAAATGTGTTTGTTTTTCAGGTTTAAGGGAAGCAGTAGAATGCATGGAGCATGGAACAAAAGAGACCTATCAAGGATTCAAGTTTCACATTCAATAAAAACGGTATGAGAGATTAAGGACTCTACAATGCAATTGAAGGATGAAATGCCGCCTTGTCTTGGTGAAATAAAATGATCAAAAGCTGATCAAACAAAGGTGCTTATGCAAATGAAGCCCAAAAGGCCAATTTGCCTAGGATTAACAAAGTGATCAAAATCTGATCAAGCACACTTGCTTATGCAAATGGAGCACAAAGCACCGATTTGCCTAGGAGCAACTAAGTAGTCAAAATTTGATCAATCCAACCTGCTTGTGCAAATGAAAGCATAAAGGCCGATTTGCCTAGGAACAATAAAGTGATCAATGTTTGATCAATAAAATCTGCTTGAGCGAATGGGCACCTAAGGGTCGATTTGTCAATGTAAATGAAGCATAGATGACCGCCTAAGCAAGATGGAGTTTATGCAAACCAAGGGTTTAAGGCTGCCATCATTAAGCAATTCAAGAAGAAAATCCCGATCAGGTAAGAAGGACTAATGCAAACCAAGGGTGTAAAGCCGCCCAATCAGAGTTTTCATAGTGCAAACAAAGGGTTCAAAACCGATCAAGTTGTGCAAATGAAGGGTTCAACACCATTTTGTTTGTGCAAATGAACAAGAAGTTGCCGCCCAGCATATAGTTATGCAATTGAATGTCAGAGGGCCACCCAAAGGTTTTTGTGCAATTAAACCCCCAAATGCCGCCACCCTAAGTTTGATTTTAGGCAAGTTTAAGTTTTGCGAATGAAGGGTTCAATACCGCCAACCTTGTGCGAATGAGGCATCAAAGGCCGATTTAGCATTAGGAGATTTTTGTTCAAAAGGGATAGGCAATATCTTCATCAAGCTTGCTTAGGCAAATGAAGCCCTAAAGGCTGATTTGCTTGGGATCAATGAGGCAATCTAAAGTTGATCAAACCAATGTGCTTATGCAAACAAACCCTCAAAGGCCGCTACCATAGTGTGAGCAAAGAGTTAGAATTGCATTACATCTAAAGCAAATTGAACAAATGATCAAGTAAACACCGCCTTATCTTGGTGGAATGAGGCAATCAAAATCGTTCAAATAGATCTGCTCATGGTAATGAAGCTCTCAATACCAGAATCCATCGTGCAATTGAAATAACAAGGGCCGAATTGATTGGGCAAATGAAGGAGAGAAGGCCAAAATTTATGTTATGCAAATGAACACATCAACACTGACTTATCTTGGTGAAGTATGGCAACCAAAAGTTGATCGAACCAACTTGAGTTTGCAAATGGAGAACAAAATGCTAATTTGTCTTGGTTGTGTTAAATTTATGGATCAGAATTAAAATTTATCTTGTTCTATGTATTACTGATAAAAATATAAATCTGACTATCTTCTTTTGTATGGCAGGTGAGAGGAGCATTTGTTTTTCTCTTTCCTATCTCACGAATGCCACTCAATATAAGTATATAACAAATGGGACACGGTCAAGCAATGCCTTGATCGGTCATGACCGATCAAGACATTACTTGATCGTGCCCTTTTGTTTATACTAACAAATGCATGTTTCACCGTAAATGCCAATCGGTGTGGGTTAGTATTATAACCGAAGTCTATAGGTATTTGCTCAATGCTAACAGCCGATAGTTATCGGTGTGTTAGCCTTGACAACCAATAACTATCGGTGTAGACTAACACACCGATAACTATCGGTGACCTTTATATTGCCACCCGATATATCGTATGCATCCCGATATAATAATATGCAACCTGATATATATTTATTAATCGATGTTATCATTATTTATGTTAATTGATATACATTTAAATGCAAGATTAATTAGATCGATTAACATGAGCAAAATACATAGTGTGATTATCAAAAGGTTGTTTATATGCAAATGTAGAATGGCTATCAAGGATGAATTAATTGCTTTAAGGTTTTTCTTTTAATCATAGTTATCGATATGATAAATGATTGAATGAGAGACTTCATTTATCTCTCATTCAATCATTTATCTTACCGAAGCTATCATGCATTAACACTCCCTCTTAGCTAGGTAAGATAAAAGGTATTGGGAGCAATATTCATAAATCGTATGATGCTTATCTTGGGACCATAGTTTCAAGATGTGAATTGCCTCTGTCGGCGATTCTATTCACAAACTCTTGAGTGGATTGCCTCTGTCGGCGATTCTATCCATAAGCTCTTGTGTGGATTGCCTCAGTCGGCGATTCTATCCACAAGCTCGTGTGGATTGCCTCAGTCAGCAATTCTATCCATGAGCTCTCACATGGATTGCCTCAGTCGGCAATTCTATCCATGAGCTCTTGTGTGGATTGCCTCAGTTGGCGATTCTATCCACAAGCTCTTACGTGGATTGCCTCAGTCGGCGATTCTATCCATGAGCTCTTGTGTGGATTGCCTCTATCACCGATTCTATCCACAAGCTCTTACGTGGATTGCCTCAATCAATGATTATATCCACAATCTTGAGTTATTGTAAGATCGTCACCTTCCAATAACCTCAAAAATACAAGTGGAAATCATTTGGAAGTCATCACTTCCTTATGATTTACACAGGGCCCATAAAATAATTAACATTTACAATTTTTACCTAACAAGTGCTCAATCTTTATTAGTAAGCTCCCTCTCAATCACAAGGTATCTTGAGTTTCTTCTAGAGAACATATTTTTCTGAACATACGTCTGAATTTCTGACTTCAGCAAGGGACGCTTGTAGTTTAAGTTTGAGAGGACAAGTTCTTGCAATGTGGCCATATTCGTCACATATGAAACATTGTACTTTAGAGGAGTCTCTAGGCCTCTTGAATGATCAATTACCATATGTCTTTTTGTCCTTTTTCCTTTTCAAACTAGAGACTAGAACTTGAACATCTTCATCAACGGGTTTCATGATTCCTCTTGATATTAGGTTACACTCTTCTTGAATGCAGTCAGCTTTTAGTCTATCAAATTTGGGAACTTTGGATCGAGCACTAACTCCTTGTCTAAAGTTTTCCCATGAGATAGGGAGCCCATTTAGAGTTATCATAGTTAGCTCCTTATTATCATAAATGTGACCAATTGATGAGAGTTGGTTCCTTAATTCTGTTATCCTCAAAAAATATGAAGTGATAGTCTCTTCTTTACTCATTTTAATATTAGAAAGTTGATTTTTAAGTGTGAGGATTTTGCTCGTGTTGTTAATCTCAAACATGTCTTTCAAGGCTTTGAACATGTCATATGCAGAATCTAACCTTGTAATGATAGGTAGTAGATGACTCTTTACTCCATCTACTAATAACTCCATTGCTTTAATATTGTTCTTTTCCCACTGACTCTGTTCGTCTTTTCCATCAGGTTTAGAAGGATTCTCTATTATTGTTTTTAACTCATTCTTCCTTAGTACCAACATCATTCGTAGTTTCCATGAATCATAGTTTGAGGCACCTTCAAGTCTGTCTTCGAATCTGATTCCATTCGTCATTTTAAAATACAAACTTTCAAGGAGATATCAATCTAATCTTAATCGGATCTTCCTTTAGGCGGTTAGGCTTTCTAGAAGGAAACTTGGCTCTGATACCATGTTAAATTTATGGATCAGAATTAAAATTTATCTTGTTCTATGTATTACTGATTAAAATATAAATCTGACTATCTTCTTTTGTATGGCAGGTGAGAGGAGCATTTGTTTTTCTATTTCCTATCTCACGAATGCCACTCAATATAAGTATATAACAAATGGGACACGGTCAAGCAATGCCTTGATCGGTCATGACCGATCAAGACATTACTTGATTGTGCCCTTTTGTTTATACTAACAAATGCATGTTTCACCATAAATGCCAATTGGTGTGGGTTAGTATTATAACCGAAGTCTATCGGTATTTGCTCAATGCTAACAGCCGATAGTTATCGGTGTGTTAGCCTTGACAATCGATAACTATCGGTGTAGACTAACACACCGATAACTATCGGTGACCTTTATATCGCCACCCGATATATCGTATGCATCCCGATATAATAATATGCAGCCCGATTTAATAATATGCAACCCGATATATATATATTAATCGGTGTTATCATTATTTATGTTAATCGATATACATTTAAATGCAAGATTTATTAGATCGATTAACATGAGCAAAATACATAGTGTGATTTATCAAAAGGTTGTTTATATGCAAATGTAGAACGGCTATCAAGGATGAATTAATTGCTTGAAGGTTTTTTTTTTATCATAGTTATCGATATGATAAATGATTGAATGAGAGACTTCATTTATCTCTCATTCAATCATTTATCTTACTGAAGCTATCATGCATTAACAGGTTGCAAATAGGGCAATCAACATTTGATCAAACGGATGAGCTAATGCAAATGAAGGCCATATTGCTGATTATGCAAATGAAGATGCAAATGCCAACCAAGCATGTTGTGTAAATAAAGAACTAAGTCAGCCATCCTAAATAAGGTATAGGCACTCAGCAAGGAACAAAATAAAATGTTTTATTTGAAAGTGCAAGTCGGCCTAAGGTGAAAGGAGGCAACCCTAAGCATCCAACGCCTATATAAGAGAGGTACTTCATTTCATTTTAAAACATCATTCAAGCAAATTAAGGAATTCTGATCTGCATTTGAAGGCATAGCGACTTTCATCTCTAGGCAGCGACTTTGTGACACTTTTTTTATCATTTCATTGATCAAATTCTGATCAGACTTCAGGCACAGCGAAATACATCAAAGATTAGAGATTTTGATGACACAGTTTTGTTGATCAAAATATACTTTCAAGGAAGGTGAATTTGATTAGAGGACACTTTATCCTAATTTGAAAGGTTTTCACTCCATTTTGAAAGCAATCTAGGCAAAATTTGGTGAAATTTTGTATGTCATCAGACCTGTAGCAAGCATAAAATCAGACCTAGAGAGTGATCAATTAGAACTAAAAACATCATTTGATCAGACAAAATCAGACATATAGAAATGGAAGGTAAATGAAATTAGTATGTATTTTATGTATTTGACACCCTTTTTGTCTGCTTTGCAGATAACTAAGGAAGAAATCAAGGACAAGTCTGATTGTAGGAGGATCAGAATAATGCTCCAAAGGGGGTTACTTCAACATCAAGGTATAGGCATCATAAGGTCAAGATCAAACATAGACATCATTATGAAAACTCACCAAAGTGTAGATACATCACCAAAGGGTAGATTCCCAAACATGAAGATGGAAGGACGCAACCACCACATGAAGATAAGTTCAACAACAATATGACATTCAATGCTAGCAGCACAACATGAGGAGCAAAATTGCATCATGGCAACATAACCAAGTCAAATTGATCAAGACAAAATAGGCAAGCAAGGATAAGGTGTTGACTAGACTAAGTTGATGCTTCCCATCATCACCACATTGAGCAAGCTCGTGATGTTGAGTATCAAGTCTACCAATACAAATTGAGGTGGCATCCTTATCATCACTCACCCTGTTGAGGAGTTCCACATCAGCATGTCTGGATACAATGTATTTGACTCATCCTATGATGGCACAAAATTCGAGATACCTAACCTCTTTCTCTATTGGTTCACATTCAATATGTGACATGTGTCAAATTAAATGTAATTTTCTCATTGGCCAAAGGGAGTTGTTGTAACAAACCCTAATTAGGGTTTCAAAACCTTGTAATCTTGGCCATTGATTGTGAATCAATCCAAGCCATTCATTGTAATGAGAAATCTATAAAAGGCTCAAATCTCTCATTTTGTAAAGGTTAATAGCAGGTTAACAATAATAGAGTAATAGAAGATAGATAATAGCCACACAATTAGGAATTAGAAGTTAAAGTAGAACTTGTAGGAGAAGGCAAAGATTGTTTCCAAGACTTTGTTGTAAAGAGCATATGATTTTATTGAAGCTATGGTGAATTGATGTGTTATTTCAATAAGTTGTATGGTCTCTACTTCTGATTTCATTTTCATGTTGTTTAGATGAATGAAAGAACTATGTGCATGATCAATGGTGAAGTTCATATACCCATACCACTAGCGATTTGCTAATTGTAAGTTTGCCTTGTGTGGTCAACTGGAATCCTTAAATTAGCTTAACTTCAATTGCTATTCACACTTTGATATGCATTGCCTTGATGGTATCCTTGTTGCTAACAGTGGTTTGAACATCATTTTGCTCTCTTTAGAAGATCGCACTAAGCTTTGTGGAGTTGTTGCTTTGCATGTCAAAGCAAGGTTTAGCTGAGTTTCATTAAAAATTGTCCATCGTTCCTACATTCTTAGGATTAGATTAGACTCGTTAAACTCTATCCTTTTGCCCTTTTTTTTAAATCAAGTTAATTTCCAAGTTCCAGCAACATCCAAACGTTCAATATTCAAGTACTCAACGTAAGTCTCCTTGTATTACCAGCAATCATATCAACCAATTGAGCTATCTACACATCAAGCCCTGACTATAGAAACCTTGGAGTCATCTCAGTTGATCACATCATTTAGCATCCGAGGAGATTTTGATCAAAGAGAGGATAGAGTGCCTTTGGTATTTTATTCTATGTTGCATTGTGCATAAAAACACATCAACAGATCCCCACATCCTAAGAAAGAAAAAACAGTTGAATAGCATGAAACAAAAAATTATATAAAGAACCTAACCTAAAACCTAAACCATAAACCATTCACTCTAGTTTTAAAACATAAAAAAGATAAAAATACTTTTGGCAAAGCACAATAAAATTCTAATTAATTGAGTTCCATTTGAATTTTTGGTTTGCTGAGTCAATCTTAATTCCAAGTACTGCCACTATAGTTATAGTCAAAGATAGGGTTGAAGACATTGAGATTTATAGTCTCTAATGCAAAATGTGACACAATTTCATATAAATTTCATCTTCTTTTACTCATATTATTTACATAAATGATAAATTGCAGTTTCTATAACTTTTTTTTTCTAATTAATTTTTCAAATATTAGTTTTTATGTATTATTTTAATAGATGTCCCCTGCCATCCCTAAATTTTGTTAAGAAATTGTCATCACTAAAACTCATGCCCCTATTACTGCACCCCTTGTCCCAAAGATTCTGTGGAACACTAGAATTTCCTAAGAAAGTGCAGCCAGAATCTCATTCCAAAGATTGTCCAACAAATGTGTGTAAGGATGATCGTGGTTTATCAATAGGAGAATAGTTTCCTTGACCAAATTGTGGTCAAGGTCTAAAAAGATCTTTTGTTGTAGGACAAAATCCGTTCTCATAATATATAGCAATGTCATGGGACAACATGATCCTGAACTAGCTTGCAATGCAACAACGGTATTTTGCACCATGTGCTCACTATTGGTGTTGGAAATAAGCCACACCCGGACCGACGATGGACTGGTCCAAGAGGGGTCAGTAGCTCAGTGGTAGAGCACTCCAGCAGCATATGGAAGGTCCTAGGTTCGAGTCCTAGCTGGTCCATGTCTCAACATGGTATCAGAGCCAAGTCCAGGCTAGGAGCCCCAAGCACACAAGAGGTGTGGCTTAAGGGGGGGTGTTGGTGTTGGAAATAAGCCACACCTGGACCGACGATGGACTGGTCCAAGAGGGGCCACTAGCTCAGTGGTAGAGCACTCCAGCAGCATATGGAAGGTCCTAGGTTCGAGTCCTAGCTGGTCCATGTCTCAACACTCACAACACCACAAACTTCAAGTCCTTCCCTACAACACATGGTCATACCACGTGTCTCTAATTCCTCTTTGTTTATGCCAAATAGCTCTTTGGCAGTGTCAACCCTCTTCTATGCATTTGTTCTATAGTATTTTTGGATAATGATGAAATAGAGGACACCAACAAAAGGCGAGCAATTACATTTCTTATAATCAGCATGATTCCCTTCATTTTCCACACTTGCATATTAGAAATAATTTGGCTATTAATTGATAGCCAAAAATATGTGCACCTTCAGTTGATGTATCTTGCACCTAGAAATTATCCATAAAGACGTTCAAATCATTTCTGGTACAACAGAGTCTACTAATGCTTGGCAGTTGACTAGTTCATGGAAATCCCTCATGGATTTGTTTGCTGCTACATCCAGATTCTGTTCTAGGCCTGGGGTTTGGTTGCAGTTTGAACTTGCCCAAGGTCGTCACTAGTGTGCCTCAATGGCTTGTGCCTCACTATTGATTATTGCCTGATGTATTCTATGGTGTGGCTGGTGTGGGCAAAAGACCTGTAGGCACTTCCTCTAGCCTGTCCTTTTTACCAAATCTCCCAATGCTTGTCGCTCAGCCAGGGTTCACAATGGATGTTAACTTGGAACACTGTCTGCTCAATTGGGTGGTATGATGGCCTTCTGCCAAAGTGATTGTCCACACAACTCGCCTAATTTAGAGATTTTCTGCTTCTTGTTACCCCAATTCCCTACGCAGGTGTGAATGCAAGTTAGATAAAAATGCAGGGTAGATAGTGATGTTAGAGAAAGGTTAGGATTTACATCCCAACTTAAATACACCAGCAGGGGTTTTATCCTGAAGGTGTTAATAGCCAGAACTATAGTTCTGTAGAATATTGAACAGTAGTTCAGTAGAATATTCTTTCCAAAAAAAATGATGATCAGCTCCAGCAAATTCCCCCAGTTTTATATTTGTTTATGAAAGCTGGAAGAGAAATAAGTCGGCCTCAGAAAAACAAGATTAGGTTGGCCCACAATTGCAAAGATTGTTATTATTATTATTTGTAAAGTAGAACCAGGTCGGCCAATTGGTGCAATTAATTATTAATAATAAAATAATTAATATGTATTTATATTATTATAGTAGGGTTAATAAACAATATTTTTAAAATAATATTACCTTGGGCTTAAGCTGGAGGGCCATGGCATCTTAGCATGCTTGTCGAGTGCACAACCCTTAGACACACATGTCTACTATATCTTAAATTATAGCAATCCTACACCATATCAATTAAGAGGGTTGATCCTTCAATGTAGATGACCAAGTCTCTTATGCCAAATCTCTCACAATTTGTCAACGTTTTGTACTAAAGCTCCATGTTCAATCAGATTGACACTCAACCTATAAAGGCCACCCTCTCACATACATTTGGCCAATATTCAACCAAGATCTTGGTTGCAATATTTGATAGTGACTTGTTGATCGTCAAACTCAACCACACACTTTGGATCAATCATGTCTAACACTAAAAGTAAATTCTTAGGTAAACCAAGAACATATAGGTCATCATAGAGTTCAAGAACATCACCTAAAGGCTTGCAGAAGAAAAATGTCATGTCCCTGGAATGTGATATGCCATGTCCCTGGAATTTGATATGCCACATTATCACCAAGATCCACCTATAAAACTTCCTTTTGGACCTTAAGTCTATTGAAAGCCTTCTTATTCAAGATGATGTCCCTACACTAAAAATGATGTTAGTGGATATGCATGATGCCATGGATAAGGTTGTCTCAAGTCTCGATGAAAGCTCATCCACTGTTGAAGCTTTGCACTACATAAAAACTGCTTCAGTTGCTGCTGCTGCTCACCCTTCCCTTTCTTCTTAGGACACTAAGAAGCGTAATGACCATTCTTGTGGCATATGAAGCGCTTGATATGCTTCAAATTTGTCTTCCTCTATTGAAAAGAATTTGAGTCCTCCTGACCCTTTCCAGGTTCTCCTTTCTTACCACCTTTCCTCATTTTTCTAATGAGAGCTTGCTTCTGATTCTCTTTCACTTTGGCCAAAACAGTCTCTAGTCTGATCTCCTCTTGGACAAAAACCTCCTAAAGCTTCTCAAAAGTGAAAGCTTTTCTCAAGCACAAACACTTTGAACAAATGGGTCCCGAGGTGAGGACAACCCAGTTAGAGCTATGTGCACCAATTCATCATCATCATCCACCTTTACCCCTAATGCAGCAAGTTGATATCGATATTCAGTGATCTTCATAAGGTAAAGGACCATTGTGTCTATAACACTCATGCATGTGGCACTAAGTGATCCAAAATTGTTTTGAGTAGTTTGGATTGGAAAGGTTCCATGGTCGGGAACATGCTACAAGTTCACCTGTAGGCCACTTCAATCAGTGTTATAAGTGTTGTTCATGCTGCTGCGGGAATTTTGCAGGCTGCTACTGGTTTTTGCAGGTGTTCAACATTCTGTTACAGGTGTTCTACAGGTTGCTACAGGTATTTTGAATATGCTGCAGGCATTATGTTTGTGTCCTAAATGGTATGAGGTCTCTTGAGGAGTGTTTTCTGACTTTGTGTAGGTTGTTAGGTGACCTTCTTCTACTGGAATCATTATTGGGGTAATTCTCATTTCTTTCAGCAATGCAGTGAATGCTTCAAAGAATATGCAATAGATGTATGAGTAGGAAAATGTTTCCACAGGTGTCTTGGTGGTGTTCTCGAACATTGTCAGGAGATTTCTGGAGTCAAATATTCATCCTATCTTATAGCAGGACAGTCAACAACATGCTTGAGGTTGTTTGAGGGCAGAGGAATGCAATTACAATTTTGTCTCTTTTTGGCAGCCATTTGACTTTGCTGTAGTTTGCATCTGTAGTTCCCCCCTTATTGGATGGCATTAGGGCGGTGACCTTTATTTTGGAAGGTTGTTCATTTCTTCAAACTGCCCTTTTTTGGTATTGTCAATACATTTCTCCATGGGACAAATATGATGACTGGGACAGCAATTACAATGTTCTCGAAGATGGTACTGGTGGTGAGTTTGGACAGTTGTTTTGGGTGATCATTTCAGATTTGGTGTTAGGTATGGCTGGAGTGTCAGCTCTGAAGTATTGGGAAGCAATGAACACCTCTTGCAAGAAAAGTACTTAAGACAAGTACTTGGTGATATTCAATCACAAAAGAAGGCAACGTCAATGCTTTCTGAAAACTAAGGTGTCATTAGGTCCAGAAAAATCCAATATATCATGCAATGAGGAAGCAAAATCAGTTGCATTGGTGTTCCGTAATGAGGATATTTGGTGTTCTGCAATGAGGATGTTCGGTGTTCTGTCCAGAGGTTGGAGAAATATAACTGACATATTATGCTAGTCCCTTTCTAAGTATAAAATACAGAACAAATAAAATGACACAAGTTCAATCCTTTGGAATGCAATGATCCGCATTAATGCTATTTAAAGTTAATCGAAATGTCCCCTTAAGACTTACAGAACAAGTAAAATGGCTATAAGTTCAATTCCTGATGTTCCATGTCAATGCTAGTTAATATTAATCCAGTTCTCCACTTAAGACTTACAAAGCCAAATCATGTAAGAGCTTCAATGACTGATCTATAGATTCAGACAAAGTTATCATTCTAATGGAAGATGCATTTTTCTAAAAATAAAATAGCGTATATTGCTGTATTCTCCTAATTTCACTTGGAAAAAATATAGTATCAGAAACTTCAAGCTTTGGCAGTCTATAATGTTAAAGAACAATCTTCCCCAGAAACTAGGTTGGCAGTTTAGAGAACTGAACTTCCAGGCCGCACTTTAACCTTTAAGTCAATTTTCTAAACTCCTATTGCAATTCCTTCAGAAGATTATTCTTTTTTTAAAGTTGATTCTCTGAACTCCACAATTCTCCCGAAGATTGTTCTTTGTTCTTTTAATGATACTCTAAAGTCCACAATTTCTCATCAAAATTTGTTCTTTAAGACAGATAAGACAGACACAATTAATCAGCCTCGTTCCTCTCCCCCGTATTCATTAATACTAATGAACTCCTATCCAAATTGTGGAACCTAGTTTGTTCTTTGAGTGGATTTTTAAAACTGCTATTGCAATCTCATTTCCCTCACATGCTTATTTAAACTTACAAGCTCATATCTAAATTGCGGACCATACTTTGTTCTTTTAGTCAATCATCTAAACTCCTGATGCTTTTTCTACAGAAGAGTGTTCTTTTAATCAATCCTCTAAACTCCCCTCGCAATTTCTCCAAAAGATAATTCTTTCTACTTCTGGTCAAGCACTTAAACTCCTATCGCAATTCTCCAGAAAATTATTCTTGTTCTTTAAGGCAAAATATTATCAATCAGTCTCATTTCTTTGTCCTGCATTCAATTACACTAAATTCTAATAATCTCGGAGGAAAAAAAAACACAAAATACAAAAAACTTGCTTTAACACACCTGAAGATTATCTCGTCCGTCCCGTTTAAACCATGCCTCCTCCTGCCCGATTTCTTCCACCTTGCTTCTCTTATCTTCCTCCACCCTCGCATAAGCGCCATTTCCACCAATATAGCTGTCAAACTGAACGGAGCCCGTCGCCGCACCGTTGCTATTTTTCTTCTCAGCCAATGCTAACCTTTTCTCGCTGCCATTAACAGAAACTCTAGCTGCTCCGTTGCCATTTGTGTTCGAGTTAGAAATAAAAGAAGCAGAGCTTCCCACCTCAAATGCAGCTCCGTTGCCGTTATTGCGGCTCGAACCGTTGACCCCGAGAACCACGAGGTTCTTCTCATCCGACGAAACTGTTCTGTCATCTTCGGCAAGCGACGCCGACACTTTAATCGCGAGCTTGCGCAGCTTGACTCTGGATGTAAGGGGTTTGAAACCTGGGCTAAGGCCCGAGTGTAAGAGATGCCCTGGAGGCGGGCGGGGGATTGTAGTAGCTACAGAGGCAGCCATGGCTGCTCTCTGCCCTGCTGCTAAAAAATATTATTTTCTTAAGGAGGTCACGGGTTCGAAAATTGTTTCAGTTTCAGTAGAAAGAGAAACAAGCTTGGGTATGATGCTGTGTTTTAATAACTGTAAGCCAGGACGTGGATTCTGCTGTTTCTTTTTTAATTTTTCTCGTACTCCCTGGATTTTGGTTATGCCAAATGTATGGCAAAGCCTTTGCCACGATGGTTTTGTGTGGATAAAGATCCGCCATTGGTCCAGCTATTTGGCTGTGCTATCTTGTCGTACGCAGAGCACAGCAATCAACGAGGGTTCCATCGCATGGATAGCAAATGAGATAACAGGTAAATTATGAGAATGAAAGTTAGGTTGATAATTGTTGTTTTTGGCTTTCATTTTTATCCTTTATCATTGGGTGATGGAGTACTTGTGTTATGATTACTGATCTATTCACGTATTTTTTATCATTGAATCAGTGATGTATTCACACAATTAGATCTTAAAAAAGCAATCATCGGTGAAATCTAATATCAGTTAATTGTTTTATTTAAGACATAAACTCTCTTTTCATTATGTCATGAATTTTTGGTATATGATAGTGTATGGGAAGTTTCCTTAATGATAATAATTGATAAACAATATTGGATTTGAAAATGTTACTAATTTAAAATGAAAATATATGAATTATTGATGGCTATTGGGAAGAAGTTTTTAGCTTTTAGGTGGGTAATTTGTAATTTATAAGGAATGGTTATGTATAGGTAAAGATAGGGTCGTTGGAGGAGTAGGAGAAGACAACGGTGAAATGATGAAAGTATGGGATTATTTTTTAGGTCAATTTTGGGTTTTGTGATGAAAGGTATAGTTCCAATGGAAATCAAGTCACAATTTACAACCTTCGGGGTAACCCTTTTCATTGTTGTTACAGTTTTGGATATGTTGTTTTATAGTGTCTACAAGAATGTAACTGTTGGTGTAAATAAATATTCATTTTGGATATTATTACACTTACTTAAGTTAACTTAGGATAATGCATCTCTTCGTAGTTTGGATTTGAGACACTTAGGGAAGTGTGCACATAGGGATAGAGCTTGTAGGAGAAATTCCACTTTTTGTGGTCTTATTTTGCTGTTACACTCCACATTCGGTGGGTCATCCACCTCTTGTGGAATATTATATTATTTCTCCTACCTACCCCTAGTATTTCTTACCTACCCTTGTTTCTCATTGAGCCACATGTCATATTTGTGTGCTCATACATCCATATGGCCTTGCCTATATAAGCAGGCCTATATTCATTGTATTGGTTAATCCAGTTGATCATTTTGCATATTGATGAGAATACAGTTTGTTCTTGTCATTCTATTGTCTCTTTTATGCTTTTCATTGTGCCCTTGATCTTGGCAAAATCCTACAGTAACCCTTTTCATTGTTGTAGCAATTTTTGTCTTGGATTATTGGATGGAGAAACTACTATTCACCCTACTTTGTTTAAATGTTTGGAGCCAATTTGTCTTGAGGAGGGCTCTCAAGTAAATGGTGTGCCCTCTACAAGCATTAGTTTAACTAGTGCCTAAGATCTAGAGAAGGAAATGGTGAAGGCGAATATTGTTGGGTTTACAACTAGTCCCTTTTTAGAAGGTGAGGTCTCACTTGGAGATGTCTTTCTACTCTTGGTAGTGGACTCTCTAACTTTGTCTCTCCTCAATGAGGTAGTTTTTGAGTTCTCTTCCATTTTGGCCACTAAATTCCATTTGGAAAATTTATGGGTCATACAATTAGTTAACATGCTTTTTCTATTATGATATTGCTATCAAGATTCAACTGTGTAGTTTTCAAGTCTAACTCATTGACCCATGTTTTTAAATGGATGGTGGCCTCTTATTCTACTTTGAGCTTCCCTCCATTGGCAATCTAGAATGGTTTCTTTCTTCTCGAGTTCTAATCAACTACAAACATGGATTTTTTCTAGAGCTAAAGATCATGGTTTATGTGTTTTTTGGTAGATCAATATTTTTTCTTTACCATGAAAGCCCTTCTTTGACCCTAGCAAGGTTTTTGTCCACTCAAATATCCCTTTTTGGATTTGGTGGGTCATACAATTAGTTAACATGCTTTTTCTATCATGATATTGCTATCAAGATTCAACTATGTAGTTTTCAAGTCTAACTCATTGACCCATGTTTTTAAATGGATGGTGGCCTCTTATTCTACTTTGAGCTTCCCTCCATTTTGGCAATCTAGAATGGTTTCTTTCTTCTCGAGTTCTAATCAACTACAAACATGGATTTTTTCTAGAGCTAAGATCATGGTTTTTGTGTTTTTTGGTAGATCAATATTTTTTCTTTACCATGAAAGCCCTTCTTTGACCCTAGCAAGGTTTTTGTCCACTCAAATCCCTTTTTGGATTTGGTTCTACCTTCACCCTTTCATAAATGGTTCAAAGAAGTTTATCTAGTTGATATTGAAGAATATTGGGACATTTTTTAGGTTGTGACTCTTCACCATGGTTCTTCTAGTTACTTTGCAAGGATGTGTGTGTTTGTGGATTTATTTTACCGTATCCCTCATTCTACATAGATTTAGTCCTCTCTTGGTTTATTATTGCACTATGTGGTCTACGAGGGTTTGTCTTGAGATGTTTCCCTTTCAATCAACTTGGTTATCATACTCAATGTGTTCTCTTTAGTCATTGGTAAAGTTATAGAGGATGGTGCCAAAGAAAGGTACTTCATAATAATCTCATGTAGTTAAGGCCAAGAAATTAATTGGTGAATTCACATAGCAAACAATGGTTAGACTCATCTCTAAGCTCACAGTCATTATTTATTGGCTACCCATGCATAAGTTTGTTGATCTATAGTCATCATTTATTTATCTAGTTTAGTTTTATGTAAATGTATGGTTGTCTTTCTCCCTATTGTAGGTTATATTATATTTTTTGTAGTATGTCTTCGTTACAAGGTTTGTGGATTTATCACATCTCAATTAGATTTGTTTTGGCTCATAGTCTTATAAATATCTTTGTATATCGTTATGTAATCTTGGTTATTTTGGTTTGGATGAGGGCCCTAATAGATCCCTCTTCAACTAACTAAAAATAGGTCAAAATAAATAAAATCATATTTTTGATAGCTTATATTTCTACACTTGAGAACATTGGATACGTATGACCATATTTTAGATTATTGTGCTTGTGTGTATGTGAGGGAGAATAAAATTTGTTTTACATTAATCTAAGGGTAAATAAATAAAGTACATAACTATTTATATCCCTCCTTGTATTAAAGGGTTGGGAATGATAATTTTACAAAAACAAATATTTTGAAAATTTAAATGAATAAAAACTATCTTACCACGTGTTCTTCAAGGCGTCTGGAAGTAGATTTACCGCTATGCTCCCCTTAGGCCTGTTGAAAGGCTTAATTCACTAGTGCAGGATTCTCCACACTAGGTGAAGGGTTAGATTCTTCAGCAGGCTTGTCCTCACTCTTCTTTTTCCAGATTTTGTTAATCTCCTCTCTGGTTTCCTCAACATTGACCTTCTGCTTACCTTTCTGATCTTCGGAGTGGTTAACCAGTTTGTTCTTCCTGGTTCTACAGAATTTTGCCATGTGTCCCGGTTTGTGACAATGATAGAAAGCCATCCTAGATGATATCCAAGGTCCTTCATTACCTCTTCCAGTCCTCCTTCTACAATTCATAGCCACATGACCATAATTATTACAAATGGTGCAAATCACGTTAGTTACCTTTTTCATTTCAAATAAGACTAAACCGGTTGACATAGGGTTTCTATCAGTTCATGTTTCCCCGGTTGTCATAGGTTCTCCTCCAGTCACCATTAGGTCTTGGATTCATGTGAGGTGTCGGATTGTTTGCTCCATATCTGCATTCAATTGATCTATGTCCATACATGTTGCATGTAAAATAATGACCTTCAAATCTCCTAGATACATACCCAACATTTGTATTATAGCCTATATTCTTATTAGGTCTGCTTCTACACACATTTGCAGTATGTCTAGGTTTGTAACAGATAAAGAAAACGGGTTTAAAAGCTTTCTTACCAGTAGGTTTGTTAGCCTTAGGAGCAGTTTTACCTTTGTGTATGTTGCTCTTTGTACCAGAAGATTCTCCTTTCTCATATGTATTAAAACCTAGTCCAGATGTGTCACCTTTCATCCTCTGATATTGGATATGCTCATCCATCATAGAATAACTCTTATTGAACTTTTCCAAATTTCCATTAGCCTCACTGAGCTCTCTGGTAAGATCTTCATTGTTTTTTGGCAAAGTCTCTCTTAGAGATGTTGCCATTTCAAGATCTAGCTGCAAAGCCTCCTTCTCTTCCTTTTCTTCATGCCAATGCTCATGCAAAGTTGCATTCTCTTGTTTGATTTTAGCAATCTCGTGATCTCTTTCTTTGATTAGGTCTTCAGCTGCCCTTCTTGCTTCAAGCTCTTGGCTCATGCAGATGGTTAGGGCTTCAAGTTCTCTCCTCAGATTTAGCTTTTCACCATTCAGTTTTTCAACTTCTTTAACCAATGCATCAATGTTAACCTCATCTGAAGAACTATTATCAAATATCTCCTATAGTTTCTCAGTCAACTCTCTCCTTTTGACTTGTGAAGCTTTAAATCTGACCCTTAGGGTTTCAAGCTCTTCCTTGGTAGCATCAAGCACTCTAGCCATCTCTAAATAACTCACATCCCCCATGGTGGATTTAGGGTTTCCTTCAAAGCGATTAAGACTTAAGGAAGTTTGGCTTTGATACCAATTGATAGACTTATAAAGCACTGAGAGGTGGGGGGTGAATCAATGACAACAAAAACAATACCACTTGAAACACAGACCGATAAAGATACTTAACCAATTTACTTAATACTATGCATGCAATCCAAAATGATATTAAAGTATCCACAACAAGTAAAACATTCACCATAACACAAATGATTATACGTGGAAAACCCAACTGGCAAAAACCACGATGAGATGGGACTCACAAGTTAACTATCTGCAGTAATAGGTAATTGACCGATTAAGGTCTACAAAGTGCTCAGCTAGGAGTGAATCCTGTTAAAGATCCCAAAAGATCTGTTAAGAGCTATACCCTGTTAAAGGTAGTACCTTGTTAGGAGTAACCTCGGTAGAGGATTTCAAACCCAAACTAATGGATCACCTTGTTAGAGGATTTGTACATTGAAGCTTGTTAAAGCTTACCCGATTAAGGGATTTGACTGTTGTAGTGATTAGAAAACAACAGGTGGTGTGATCTAGAAGTAGCACAACTTGCTTGAATAGATCCTCTTCCGCTCACTCAAAACTGCATCACCGACATACTCTTGCTACAACTTCAGTAAATCACAACAACTTAACACTTCTATCTCACATCCTAAAAATAGTTCATCATAATGTCATTATATAGACATTAGATTTCATGTCGGCTCGGGAATCATATCATAATTTCCTAGGTGTAGTGTATCCAGACAATCTAGCATACCTCATCACAGATTGCCACCAAATATGTCGATTAGGGATAACTCATCATGACCAGTGATAACTAATCACACAATCAGTGAAACCGGTTGGAACACTGATACCGGTTAAGAGTTAACCTCTTCCAACTTATAGATCGATTGTCCTTCAATTGCTTCTTTGATGATCTTCGCAGAATCTCCAAGCTGGTATCATGCCATTCCTGCATATACTAGTCTTCTACATATATCAGTTAGACACCTTCAAAACCGTTTGAACTTTACTATACATATAATACCAGTTTTGTAATACAAAAACTTAGGAGTAATGCCGGTTTGTCTTAACTAAGATGACTAAGACAATGTGAACATATGTGTGCGTATACATGTGCCATCAATGACAACACATGAAGTCATCCATTACAATCATCATCAAGCCAACAAGCACTACTCCCCTAAAATTACCCCCAAGAAATGGCCTAATGCCCATATTGCTTGGTCAAATGACTCCTTCTCTAGAGACGATGCAAAATGTTGCTCCTCTGATATGAAATGAAGAAAAGATGACAAAGGTAAAGGCCCTAATAAGGAGAAAGGAGATAGTTGGAAAGGCGAGGAGAAGGAGGGGCAACTTGTTGATAAGGATTGTGGGGTTGAGAAAGGGAAGGAGAAAGAGATTCCAAATGAGAATATGGATAAACATTATAGGGAAGTGGGTATAGAGGAGACGAAAACTCTTGATGAGACTCAGGGTATGGTAGAGGATGATGTATCTAGATGTGATAGTAGGAGACACATTGATAATATTATTGTTTGGGCTACAGAGGGAACTATGGGCCATCTAGATTATCCAAGTGGCTCTTCAATAAAATTAATATTGTTAGTGAGAAGGTTCAAGTTCTCTAATGCAAAATGGACAAAGTGGATAGCGACCCTAGAAATGATAAACTAAATAGGGTTACTCTAGATGTTGGCCATTCTAGAAGAGGTGGCCAAGGATGCCACTACTTTACAAGCTAATTATGAGAGTAGAATCAAAATGTTTGAGCAGATAATTCTTAAAGTTCATCAAAAGCTTGAAATAATGTTGAATGTTAGGAAATCTTGTTTCCATAATAGTGCTAATGGACTCAAGGCGCTGAACAAATAGGTTGAGAAATTGAAGCTTGAGGACAAGAGTAAGAAAGGTAAGAGCAACCAGGTTAGCTCGGGTGATGAGGGCACCAACAAAGGTACGGCTACCAAAATTAATACTAGTAAGGATAATGAGAAGAGCATGGACTATCAAATGAAGGGGCCTTCAAAAAGAACCTAAATCCCGTTCAAAGAAATGGACAGTCAAAATTAGGTGATCCAACAGGTGTTCAACCTCCATGAAAATCTTATCAAAAAAGATCTAGAAGCTATGTGTATTTTGAAGGAGCTCTAGTAGTGCTAGTTTTTCTTTTGTCTCTATTTTTTTTGTTTGTCTTCCTGTTAGTTTGTTGTTGGTTCTCTAATGATTATCCTATGGACAATTGTTTGTTGTAAGGGGTAACAGGGTCCCGTCAATACCTATTTCACAATATAATTAAAAACACACAATGTTGAAGCACTAAATTTGAATTCTAGTTCCAAATTTTTGTGGGTCATTTCCATAATTATGCATTTGATATAGTTTATCTCCATAACTATGAACCTATTTCAAGGTAAGAAATGGATGAATCTAAGAATGAAGATTGGTCTGGATGAAAATAAGTGTATATGAAAATAAATAAAACTTGGGTCGTGTGCCAACTATCAATAAATCATGTCTTTGAATGAATTTCATTACATGAGAGATAACATAAGCAAAATGGGTCCAAAACAAAGGGGAAAATATAACATTTATAATTTTTCCCATTGTGTCAAAGGGGAAAACGTAACATATATAATTTTTCCCATTATGTTTTGCCCCTACATTGCTTTGCATGTGAATTTTCATAAGAATACATGTATGTAATACTCAAATTCTACTAAGGATAAAATAGGTATAACATACCTAATAATTTTTTGCATTAACAAATACAACACCTAATCAATGATGTAGTGTATTCTCACACATATGTGTAATTATCATGCATGGCTATGCTATCTTAAAAACTCAATACAAATAAAAGATATGGATAGGTACACTAAGTATAGAGATGTCATCACCTTAATCTATTAGGGGCAACATGCATCTCAGTGCAACACTACTGCACACACAAGCAAAATACTAACTCAAGTAGAATGACTCAACAAACAAAACATAAGAGGGAAACCATCTTGAGGTATACAACCATCAAAATGAAACAAGGGAGATGAAACACCATCATCAATGATCTAAGAGAATTCGCCAATGGTAGTACATATGATAACACCCAAGCCAATATCATGGCTTACAATAATTATGGGGATACTTATTTGATTTGTGGTACACTAGAGCAACTCCTAGATGCTTGTGACAACACAAAGACCATCCAACAATCTCTAGAAAGTGTTACACATGCTCCAATAGTTTCATGGAGAACTTTTCATAAAGACAAACATTTTTATAGTATAAATACCTCCATCAAATATTGTATAGTTTCTACCACAGCTTCAACAATGCCTTGTACATGTCTAGGAAAAGCTACAAAGTCCAAATCAAAGATCTTATCACATAGTCCTAATTTTTATTCTCTAAATTTTGGATAGCGTGGTTAATGTGTCACAACCCTCCTTTATCACCTTTTGATTTAAATACAATTCTATTATATTTTTGGATAAGCTATTTAAATGATTGAATGAATATTATAAAAGGATAAAATAATAATGCACACACGCACACACACATGGAAAATATACATTATTTTTATTTATTTATTTTCTACATCCAATTATGGCACATGTTGTAGGAAGAATAAGAAGCTTCTAGAGGATTCTCCACCACCTTGCATGTAACTCCCCCACTAAGTCTAATCAATTTGCATGAAGTCCAAAATTGGGAAAGAATCTCCTTTTTAATTAAATTTTCTAGATAGTGGAATAGAGGGAATTTTCTTATAAAATTATATGCAAGTTTCAAAGAAGGGAGTTGATTATGTTTTGAAGAAATTTCCCCAAGTTTTAGAAGTAGATCTTCTTTGGTAGTCTCATTTTCATTGCAAGAATTTTAAGTCGTTTGAAGGATTTCTCTCAAGTTGCAAGGAATGATCAAAAGGATAACCAGTGGATTCAACATCAAGCTCGATAAACCAGGTTCTCTCCTTGTTATTTCACATTCACTTATGAGGAATTTGTATTATCAAAAAAAAAAAGTTATAGATCTTCCTTTTATAAAGAAATTCTTTTATTAGATTTTAAATCTTTTATTTGGGGATAAATAATAATGATAATGCTTTCATATAGTGCATACAAAAGATAGTTATTTATTTATTTTATTTCCCTTAAGAAAATATGCACATGATCTTGCTTTTTGTTTTTTTCAAAGATTTTAGCAAAAAAGAAGAAGAGAGAAATCATATTTCTTTAATTTTTTTTAAAATCTCTTTTTCTGAGAATAAAATTCTTCCCTGTGTGATTTGAATCTTAACCTTTACCTCTTTCCTCTAATGGGTGAACTCACAATACTGGTTCCCACTTTTTGACCAACTTTGACACTTAGATGAACATTTTGCAAAAAACCTTCACTTTCCGACACCTATAACTTTTAAATCGTTAAGAATTTGAAGATGATGTAAACTAGTGATTTGTAACATCCTTTTTGTAGACTCTAAATATATTTTTTTCAAATTTTTTTGAATAAAATTTTATTGATTTTTCCATCTCCCTCAAAAGTAGTTTTTTACAGGAAACAACATTTTTTAAGAGTGATGTGCATCCCGAAACGTATAATTTTTTTTTTATAAATGATAAAAACTTATCTCTTTTAAATTTTGGTTTGTAACATCAATACCCAAGGCATGCAGTTGGTTTGATAGTGATATGTTGAATATTTTTTATTTTATTAAGTTTTGAAGTCCGACTAATTATAATTTAGATATAGGTGTACGTTTGAACACATAACTTGCTCTATATATATCAAAATTAAGTTTTATTTTTTTTGTTAGAAAGAAGACATCAATACCTAGGGCATAGATATTTTTCAGAATTTTTTTGAATTAGTTTGCTATTTTTCCCAATGCATTGGACAAAGAAGTTCATGTTCGGTGAAAAACCTACATTCATAAAAAATAAAATAAAAATATATTAATAAACTTAAATATATTAAAAATTATACTATTTGGAAAGCTTATAATAAGGACTAAATCCTTAAGAAAACAAAACTTCTAAATGAATTCGTTTGACCCCTCAAAAGCTAATGTAAAATTGGTTTTTTATCAGCATTTGATAGATGCAAAGGAGACTCCATTGCAAGTATGATATAGAAGTAGAGAGGTTCTATTCAAGAAATTTTGATCTAAGAGCCTTTGATCTAACTCTCTTCAATTAATTACTTCAAATGGGACCTCTTAAAGCTTAAATAATTATATTTTCCAAAAAATGTATGATTTCAGCAAAAATCAGGATGTACCAAAAAGTGGGAACCAGCTTTGTGAGTTCACCCTAATTCATTTCTCTGGTTCTTCGAATGGAAATCTGACTCTCATTCTTTAATCTTCCTATAAGTTGAGTAAGATCTCTCTGTGAATAATAGTTGAATCAAAATCTCTCTGTGAATTTTAGTTAAATAAATCTCTCTGTGATTATTAGATTAAATAAATCTCCCTGTGAGTTGAATAAGATCTCTCTATGAATTTTAGTTAAATAAATCTCTCTGTGATTATTAGATTAAATAAACCTCCCTGTGAGCTGAATAAAATCTCTCTGTGACTTTTAGTTAAACAAATCTCTTTGTGATTATTAGTTAAATAAATCTCCCTGTGAGTTGAATAAGATCTCTCTGTGAATATCAGTTGAATAAACAATCTTCTAGTGAATCTTCCTGTGAATATTGGAAACAAACAATCTTCCTGTGAATACTGGAAATAAGCATTCTTCCTGTGAATACTGGAAATAAGCAATCTTTCTGTGAATACTGGAAATAAACTATCTCCCTGTGCATACTGGAAATAAACTCTCTATTCCCTTGTGAATACTGGAAAATATTAACCTCCTGTCTACTGTAAAATCAATCTAAAACGATTGATTGATTATCTATTTTATTCATGAATAAATTCTCTTTTGTTTATATATATATATATATATATATATATATATATATATATATATATATATATATATATATATATATATATATATATATATATATATATATATATATTTAATTAAATGTAAACTAGACATATATATATATATATATATATATATATATATATATATATATATATATATATATATATCATTTCAAATGATAAAATATATTAAACGTTGTAAAGCGATTTTATTTTAGCAAAAAAATGGTTTCAAAAAAACGTTGGGCGGCGTGCATGGGGGAGGCGGTTATGGTAATCGTTGAGGAAGTGGTACACTCCACTTCCCCTACGGTCACTATCACGACAGTGGCCGCAGGGTAGTGGAGGGGACCACGGGGTCCCCTCATCACTGCGGGCCTGCTTCCACAGACCCGTACTGGTGATGGGACCCGTGGGTCCCACTCCCCACTATCCCTTAAACGAAAAAATGCCTATCTTTTCCTTTTTATATATATTTATTTTTTTATTTAAGTTTTTTGTTAAATATAAATATAAATGTTTAAATTTCAATTTAGGAATTGTCAAATTCTTTTCTTAGAATAAATTTTAAGTTATTAAATTTTAACTTAGAAAAGTTCATAAATATTGGGGATTATTGTGTAGTAAATTCATAATTAAATTATCCTTGGTAAATTTCTATATTCGTAAATTATATTATATCAAATTCTTTTAATTAGAGTTATTCATTCCATTTAAGATCCATTGGGGCACTTAGTTGGCCTTAGCAATTAATTCACATTAATATGATTTGAATCGAATGCCTAAATTAATCACTATTTTTGGGTTGCTTAATCATGCACGCAAGTTACACTATTCTTATAACATGCAAATTACTTATAGATTAATTACATTTATTGACGTTTTCATGCAAGTTACAATATTCTTATAACATGAAAATTACTTATAGATTAATTACATTTATTGACGTTTTCATGCAAGTTACACTATTCTTATAACATGCAAATTACTTATAGATTAATTACATTTATTGACGTTTTCATGCAAGTTACAATATTCTTATAACATGAAAATTACTTATAGATTAATTACATTTATTGACGTTTTCATGCAAGTTACACTATTCTTATAACATGCAAATTACTTATAGATTAATTACATTTATTGACGTTTTCATGCAAGTTGCACTATTCTTGTAACATGCAAGTTGCACTATTCTTGTAACATGCAAGTTGCACTATTCTTGTAACATGCAAATTACTTATAGATTAATTACATTTATTGACGTTTTCATGCAAGTTGCACTATTCTTATAACATGCAGCTTATTTATAGATTAATTACATTTATTGACATTTTCATGCAAGTACACATGTAATTATTAATATGCAAGCTTCATGATGTCATTGTTATGCAAGTTATATTTTAAGCAGTTACTTCAATTAATTAAATTTTGTGCATTCAATTAGTAGTTGTTTTCAAGTATGATGTTTTCATAGCTCGTAGTTAGAAAACTAAATAAAGGAAGATGGAAACCAAAACATAGTAGCGTTCGGTATATACAGTGCCTCTAGGTCACGCTTACGGGTAATGTCGTCGTGTTGAACTACTGCACTTAACACCTAATAAAGCTACATCAACGACGTCTGTGGCATCATCCCTATAAATCGTCAGGGAGTAATAAGGGACACTTGGAAGTTAAAATCCAAGGGGCGGGTAATCCCCCTTGGATCGATAATCTAATAAGATAACTTTTAAATGATTTTTCATTCGTTGAGATAAACCATAGTAAACCCCCTTTAGGGTTGGTTAAGTAAAATGCTTTTATGAGATTGATTTTTATCTTGAAGAGATATTGGTGATTGACAATTTGGTCAAGGGTGACGCTCATGATAGGTGTTAGGATGTAGTTGTTAGGCCACAAACAATAGGCCATCTTGAGCCTTTGTTTAAGTGCTACCATCGTGGGTAGCAACCGCAGAGAAACTGTCTGGGACATTGACCCTAGAAAGGGTTGCATACCCACTAATCAGTTTACATCAAACCATAGAGTAGAAAATAGAACTACATACTTTACGCCTTGATCTCGTGCCGAAGCGGGTATGTAGGTAGTCTTGGGACGGAGTTGTCCCTCGTACTCAGGCGTTCGTGGGTGGGGTCTAGGCTTGGTAAAATAAAGATTGAGTAAGAATCCTATTTTGAAAGATAAGATAATTAAATTGGAAAAAGTAATTCAATGCATACTCGAAAGAAATCTCGTATGGATTCGCTTGACTTCCCGAGGCTTTAAGCCAAATTTCGAGGTGGAATTAAAGCTTGTATTATGTTATTTAATTACTCCTAAGGACAACAACCTCGGTGCACTTCTGTTAGAAGAGTGTAGTACTTAGTGAGTGGCTCAGGACCCGAATGGTCCCGATGAGTCTAAGTCTCTGGCCAAAGCACCTCCTATCCCGATTGGATAGATGCCTACCTCGTATGGGTAGATGCCTATCCCATATTGGATAGATGAAATCTTATGTCCCATATGGACCGATGCCTACCTCGTATGGGTAGATGCCTATCCGGTATTGGATAGATGAAATCTTATGTCCCGTATGGACCGATGCCTAACCCGTATGGTTAGATGCTCATCCCGGATGGATGAATGCCTAATCCAAATGGATGAATGCCCAGAGTATGTGATTGAATCAAACATAATGATTAAATTAAACAAAAAAAAAAGAATGGTCAATTTTGTTGAGTTAATTATGGTGGGTTATTACATAATGCAACAACCAAGATAAGACCCACAAATCTTGTGGTGTGTCATTATGTGTCAACTCGTCAAGGAAACACTAATAATCAAATTAGGTCCACAACTATTAAGATGAGAATAAAATATGGGAATTGATTTCATTCCATAAATGACAATTCAACTTTCTAGGAAGTCCTAGTCTCCATGGAATGAATCTTTGTAATGTATATATACATATATATCATAGCTATAAACAAGGAATTCAAAAAATTATTTAGTAAAATAGGTGGACAGTCATATACCTTTGTTAAGAGTATGTCATGTACAAAAATCAATAGCTAATTTTAAATACATTCATTGTTTTAGTTTTATGTCTCTTTGTGTATTTTATATATTTTATCACATAAGCTTTTTCATACACCCATAACTTCATCTCGATCCACATCTATTATATAGTTGTCTACTAAGATTCAAACCCTAAGCCTAGGATTAATGATATTATAGCTTTTGCTACACCACATAATCCAAACTGCGCTAAAAATATTCATCTAAATTTATTATGTTCTATTATTGTGTGTTTTATCGTAATATATGATCACGTACAAGGATCATTCACACTTCCCTTGACAAATAAAATAGGGTATCCATACAACCTAATTCCCAAATTAAAGTACAAGAATCCACATCCATTGGTATTTACAAGCATTTACAATAGGAACATCAATTCAATAGCAATGACACCAATATAATAAAAAGGTTCATCTTCTTCTTGCATGATTTATCTAACATCATCAAGAGCCTCGAAATTAAACCTTGTAATATCCCCTTCTCCCACATAAGCAATTGTTTTGTCATTAGCTTATTTCTCATAGTTTCTTGTAAGCTAATTGACATTAAAAAAGGGGCATGTAATTTAAATAACTAAGTTGTCAACAATTATTTTTTATATTTTATATCAACATTTTATATTAATTGTTTAAAAAATAACTTTAAGTTGTGTCAAAAAGGTGTTAGGTTCAAGGTAGAAAAAGGTGACCCTTTAGCACATTTTAATTTATTTTTTTAAATATTAAAGTTAATATGGAGTAGACAAGAGATATTAATATTATTTTGACCAAAAATGTTTATAAAAGGAGGGAGTTGTGGACAAAAAAAAGGGTTACCAATTTCATATTTTCTATTTTGTCAAAGTGAGACTTGAGTGCTTCTCATATTTCTTAAGGATGAAAACCTTCTAGAAATACTTGTTTTGGGGACAAAATCCCTCCTGGTTAGATTTGATGATTTTATCCCGAAGTCACAAGTGTTTTGCAAGTGAAGATTTTCTAGTTTGTTGGTCAGGATGAATATTTTGAATGTATTTTGATTCGCTAAAGATTTTGGTGTTGTCAGATATTTTAGTATTTTTGGGAAAGCTTGGTAGAGGTTTCGACGAGGGTCATGCCATTCCTTATGTTGATTGTACCATTCCATCTATACAATATGTACCTCTTGTTATGCCTTGAAATTATAGTATCTATATTTAATATTAGTTTTGATGTACTATTTTTATTGCATTCACTAGATCATCACCTTCTACAAGGGTTTGTTTATGATTGGGATTGTATCATACTCCATGTTGAGCATACTTGTAGCCCCTATTGCCAAAATATTTCCATTCCAGTCCCTTTCCATGTATCCTACCCTTGAGGGACCCAGATTACCTTTTGCAGCCCCATCAAAGTTTACTTTGATCCACCCCTCCTTGAGCCTTTTCCATTCAACCAACTTTGCCCTCAAAAAATCCAGAATAGCCTGAATAGGCCCATTAACAGGCCAAAAATATTCAAAACTATTATTAATTTGTAGACTTGAGAGATAATTTAGTAGAAACCCTAATTCTTCAATAACTTAGATAAGTTATATACTTGCATTAAATTCCTTCAAATCAATATAGTAGATGTGTATATTTTCCCTTTTTCAACTCTCTAAAAAATGGAAAAAAATCATTAAATTGAAGGCTTGGAAATGAAATTTAAATAGGAACCCTAATTTTATAGTAAATCTTTTAATTATACTTTAATTTACTTAAAATATATCTTGTATTATATAAAATATGATCTTAAATACCCCTTTAAAAATCAAGAAAAAATTCATCATAATAAAGCATATATTCACTTTAGTAGAGGGTTAGGGCATAGCAATCCTCAAATCAAAAGAAATCTCCCAAGATAACAACATTGATACCTCATGGCCCAAGCATAAGAAGCAAATATTAATGCATTTCAAAGTAGGGAATACATCAAATGAATTGGGGAAGCAGACACAGTAGTTCAACACCCTAACTTCACATTTTTCAAAATCCTATGTGGAAATTTCAAATCACTCCCAATTTTTTACAACTTGGTTGGAAAGTCCCTTGGTTATCAATTAGGTTTCATGGGCACACCATCAAATCTGATGTCACATCAACATGCTTTTTGTCAAGGTGTCCGAAAAAGGCCAGAAAAAAGTGAGATCGACAATTATGCACTAAATCATGTTTTATTGGTGCATTGATGTGGCATCACATGATTTGTTTCTTTTTAGATCTAAGGAATACATTTCATTCAATTATGGTTAGTCGTCATCAACAGTAACAACTTTCAAGTCAAATACTGATACACTATGCTTACAAATATTAGACATCAAATCAACAAATGCTAAACAACTATTACAACATGCTCAACTAGTAGATTCTTTTCGCTACAAGATTATATGAAAAATATATTTTGAAAGTTCATTGATGATCAAACAATGCTTATTAAAGACATCAAAATTTGTTATTAATGCTTACAAATCTCAAAAAAGAGACCAGCTAAAAATTGTGGTATACTCCAATTGTGAGATACAAAAGGAAGATATATAAATACTCCTAGTGTAATGGAGGCAATAGAGTTGTATAGAGTGTACAAGATAAACAAGGAGTCAATAAATTGAATAAAATTGACTAAAAAGGTTGTCCTACTCTTCTAATTTGAATGTTCGAAAGCAAGTCTCCTGTAATGAATTGAAGAGATTTACAACAACCTTAATTGCTTTTAGTATAAATTATTCTCAATCCAAAAGGGATTGAAAGGTAGCCAAGGCAAGAACATTTTTTAACAAAGAGGAAAAGGCATCTTGTGTATGACTTTTTGGCTGTAAAAATAATGGGAAGAACAATTACATCTTATTTGAATGCTTTGAATTTCAAACTAAAGGCATACAATACATGCAACATGAAGTTCAAAACATCGTCTCTAACATTTCTTTTTGTTTATACAGTTATCATTTATAAATATGATTTTTTTCATTAATTGTATCTCTCACATTTTTTAATTTTTTCATGAGTTGCATTCCTCACAGTTTTTGGCTTACTTCTCAAGAGATTCTTGCAATGAAAGATCATTTTTCTTGTACTCTGGTATACTCAACAAAACTCTAGTTTTATTTACTTCAAGTATCAATTCTCCCATTATATTTCTCTAGTTTTAAACTTTCAAAATTTCCATCACTCTTGTGTTTTTGGTAACGCATTCTGTAAGTATTTGTTTCTAGTTCAATAAGGGAACCTCTCCTCATAATGAAAGAGGAGCAATACTGTTGTAAATATAATATTCAGTTACTACTAATCTTGATCATGTTCAGTTATCACCTTTTTGCCCATGAGATCATAAGTGCTTGCATCAAACTTTTCTTTCTGCAGTATTTGGTACAAACCAACTGCACATACAATAACAGTTGTATAAAAAATGGTGTTATACTCTCAACTGCACATACAATAACAGTTGTATAAAAAATGGTGTTATACTTTCTACATCTCTCAACAAAGATTCCCGATTCTATCATCAGCGCTTGCAAGCTTCTGATCTTTTCTCAGTGGAGATACACAATTGCAGACAACTTAAAAGGTAAAGATGCTTTACCAATTACTTTAACAATTTTAAGTTCCATACAAAAAGTTTGCAAATTGTAAGAGAAATGGCATCTTGTTTTGCTAAAGTTTAAGTAGCTTGTGATAGCCAAATGGTAAAAGATTTTGATGAAAAAATCTAATACATTTAGAATTGGAAAATATTAACTCCCTAATCTTACCCCTGGTCACTGTACAGTGGCACAACTTAGTCTTGCTTCCATGCCAATTTCATCTATGATACTATAGATTGGGTCTAGATATATTCATTGCTTGCAGTTTATATATTCATTGCTTACAGTTTATATATCAATTAGTTGGTTCTATACAATAATAAATAGATTTTAGAAAAGGCAACTTCATTGCTTGCAGTTCTAATTGTATAGAACTAATCGATCTTATTATTTCTATAAGCTGCTTCGAACTTGTGGATATGTTTTTTATGCATTTCTAACAGTATTTTATCTTCTTTTGAACAAAGAAACCCTATATGATAAATAATATGATCAAGGTTGCCCCAAGGTTTCTTTAGTCAGGTCTTGACAATGCAAATGGAAGACTCAGTGTATGATGTGATCTTTGTCGGTATCACAAATGGATTTACGTTTATGAATTGCAGCTAGAAATTGCAAACTAACTTTTCCCAAACAAAGAAATATCAAAAAGGAAAGGGATAGGAAATATAATCTAAGACCTAAGGACAATGATGATAATGAATAATGCTTTGATAGACAAAGTCCTTCAAATCAAGCTTTGCTTTGTCGTGATAACAACAATTTTTCAAAAAATTGATGCAATCTCTTAAGGTAGTGAATGATTTTCATTATTGCAAATATTTATACAAATACCCAATACTGACACAACTTAAACAAATACCCACAATCAAACTTAACCACAATAACAAGGTTTGGGATAACTTTACACTATAGCTTACAATCAAAAAACCACAAAAAGTATGAACCAAGGAATTCATCACATATCATTGCATTGCTCCATTAAGATCAATGAACTTTAACTTTAACTCAAATTGAACTTGAGAAGTAGAAACCATGCAACATGTCGAAATAACACACCAAAATTCACCATATCTTCAATGAAAGTAGTATGTTTATTCCATCAAGCCTTGGCAACAATCTTTGTCTTCCTTTCTACTCTACTCCTACTTTAATCTTCTAATTAGGAATTTCTAGCTCTATTATCCTTTACAAATGAAATGGTTGAGCCTCATATAGCTTTCCAATTACAAATAAATGACTCTGATTGATTTGAAATCAATGGTCAAGATTACAAGATGAAACCCTAATTAGGGTTACTTATAACTAACTCCTCTTCGACCAATAAGATTATTACAACATTTTGGATACTTGTCCTACATTGAATGTGGACCAATGAGAAAATATGAATCGTTACATCAAATTTTGTGCCTTTCACATGTATAGTTGTCTTCTTGGGATGAGTCGGGTTCATTAAACTAGGACTCCTTGTCTTTGAATAACTTGATTGGTTGAATGATGACTAAGCGCAACCTCATCATGCTTATCTTGTAGATCATCACAAAGAAGTCTTTGCTTTTGGGCAATATCTTGATACTCAATAGTTCCAATTGTTTGATGTGACGATGAATCATATTCTCAAACTGCATCATTTCAGTGATCAAGTTTTTAACTTATAAACTCTTCTAAAACTATCAAAATGTCATTGATCACGTATCGTTTCAATTTTGGGAATTCCTTATGATATCTTGCATTCCACTCTCATGTTTGGGAATTTTGAACTAGTTCACTCCTTAATGATGTTTGATTCTGAAATTTCTTGATGCGGAACATGTCCTTGACCGAGATTACTTCCTTGTTGTATTGACCTTAATTCTTGGATTTTCGAAGGAAATTCTAGATTGTTGCAAAATTCTCTTCTCATTGTTACGATGTCTTGAATATCTTTACGTTGTCTTCAATATCTTAACATTGTAAAGTCCTCCATCTTGCACATGTGCATCTTTGATGTTGTAATTCTTTAACTCCTTCATCCCTTCATTTACATAATGATATCCTTCTCACACCCCTGACGTGTTCCTCCTATTGCCTTGATGTCATCTTGACTTCCTCATCATCCTTGCATTGAATTTGTAGATCTTGTCCTTGCATTGGTGAGTTCCTCATGTATCTTTGGATGTTAATATTTCTTAGCCTTCCATCCTTGCATCAAAAACTAAAAGGAGAATGTAATGAATCAAGAATCCTGATACTAAAGTAATCATTCAAGCCCTTAATACATCATTAATTATGTTTTTTTTTAAAATCAATTAAAATCTTGAAGACAATATGCTAATGGAATTTGTCCTTGAATTTTTGCTCCTAAAAATTCGCCCAAGTTCAATGGATATTCACTTTGGTCTGAAATAATTTGATGCCATTGAAATGAAATTAGTCTCCGCCCTTTGGCTAGAAATTAACTTGCTTTAGGTCTAACTGGAGATATTTGCACCTAGGACTACTCTTATTTAATCCAAGTCAGATCTAAAAAGATGGTGGAAATGTCTTCCAAATTAGTCAAAATCAATCTTTACAAACTCGCCTCAATGTATGTTGTTGGTTGGTCTCAAAATCTGATGAAAATTTACCTTGAATGATATCTACTCCTAATGCTCGTTTAGCTCCTGAATGAATCATAGATTGAATTGCAATTGTTGTTTGTTTGAATGAATGCACTTGATCCTTATATACATCTTCCCCCAACTTGAATTTACTTTATCTTCAATAGGCCAACCTAAGCACCTTAATTGTTTGAATTTCAATAAATAAAATGTTCATTCAGGTCAACTATTTAAACATCAAGTATTTGCCCTTTTAAATTTTTGCATTTCTCTTCTAAGGGAGCTAACCTAGGTCTTTTCTTCTTCTAGGTGGGTTTAAGAGTGGTCTGGGAACACATTAAAGCGCATTTAGGGCCTTCTCAAGAACATCTTTAAGCGTTGATCTTATATTATCCAAGGATTACTAACTCGGCCTTAGGCATTTGGTTTGTATTTTTATCTTCTTCCCTAGATCATGTTAGGTAAGTGCACTCCAAGTGAATTCTTTTCTCCTTGAATAGTATAAATGCAAAGTTAATCAATCACCTATCAACACAATTTGATCATCTAAATCGTTCTTCTTCTCTACCTTATGAATTAGCATCTGCATTTAGGTCTGATTTCCATCTCTTTAAGTATGATTTTCATTTCTTTTAAAATGTCCTTGTGAATAAAGTCTACTTTTAGGTCTTTAGGTTTGGTCTTTCATGTCTTGCACCTAAACACTCCTCCTATGTGGGTTTTTCGGTTTCACTAATTGTATGCACAACATGTTTAGGGCAGATTTTATTAGTGTAGGTTTTTTTATTTTCCTTATGTTATGGGGTATTTATTTTTCCTACACATATATTATTTAAGCTTGCTTAGGTTATTAGGAGTGGTTAATATGAGGACATGTGGCGAAATACTTCAGCTATATGTGTAACTCTCCACCTCACATGGGTAGTTGAGTTACACACCCTCTTTTGGCTTCTTGTGGTACCTCTCATAACCAGTATTTTGTCATTTTCTAAGTGGGTTATGCGGTAGTTGGGTTTCTCACCCTCTTTTGGCCTTATGTGCCAACAATCTCAACTCCTTTCCTGTTTTCATGTAAGAAGTTTATGCCACATGTTTTGGCATTTACCAAGAAGGTAAAAACTCCCACTTTTATGGGGAATATGAGTTAATGCACCCCTTCGATGTATATGCTATTATTTTTCTATATAATAAGCACTATATTCTCACCTTCACTAGTTCAGTGATAGCTTGGTGAGAGTATTCTCCAAAATTCTCTTTTGTCTCTATTTTTTCTCTCATATCTTATTTATCTTCATTTGGGTATTTTGATCTTCGATCATCTGTTGTTTGGAGTTGCATGTGATCTACGAACGACATCAAATAATGGCTCAGTTCTAGCCTCTTGCAGAATCTAACATGGTATCAACGTCATGTTGTCTAATATAGCTCATTGTTTTTCTGATTTATTTGAGAGATTTGAGACTATTAGATAGCTAATATTTTCCTTAAAACCCAAGTATGCTCTTCTCCTGCATTCTTGTGCGACCTAGAGAATCAGAATAGTTTAAAGGAAAATAACTTCTAGTTAAATCTGGTCTTATATATGTGTGTTTTTGTGAGCTCTAGGTGATTGTACCTTTTTGGTAATATTGAAACCTTCTTCAGCATTTCCCGAGTATTGAGAAGGCTTGAGAAATTCAAAGGTGACTTTTATTTCACCAAAATCAGAGTTTGGAGGACACAGTAAAAAAACTATAGTGAATTATTTTTTACTAGAGCTATATTCATTTTGGCTTCAGAATTCCAGTTGTTAGGTATGTTTGTCGTTGCGCCAAAAGCTCAAGCTATCAATGCTCTCTACAAACGCCAGATATACCCAAATCCACGAGAGGCAGGAGAAAGCCTTGTCACGAATCCCAAGGGAAACTTGAACACCTCACTGACTAGGGGGGAAACGAGATCACTTACAATCCCCCTCAACGAGACCTACAGGGATTCAAACTCGTGACCAACAGCTCTGATACCAGTTAGGTATGTTTGTCGTTGCACCAAAAGCTCAAGCTATCAACAAACGCCAGATATACCCAGATCCATGGGAGGTGGGAGAAAGCCTTGTCACGAATCCCGAGGGCAAGTTGAACGCCTCACTGACTAGGGGGCAATGAGACGACTTACAATTGACTACATGTGAAAGATGGTTTACTACTACTACACATGAAAGATGTTGGCATTGTGTTGTCATTGATGTCAACCGGTATAAGATTATATCGATATCACTAACATTGATGTCAACTAGTGAACAAGAGGTTGTTAGCAGTAGAGCTTGATGTCAATCGAAAATGAAAGATGGACCGACATGGCAAAAGATATGATGTGATGTCATCAGTGACAACCCAATGACCATCTTCATGCAGAAGGAAGAACCAACATGTATCGGTATGCTAGAGGTGCAGTAAAGTGACCACTCCACTCAGAAAAAGGGTTGTTGATATGGTGGTGCATACAACCAGAATGAAGAGACTACATTATGGACATTGATTGTGTTGAAGTGGTGGAATGTTATTTGGATCACATCAACACCCGAAGGCGAAGCTTGTGTAGGCCACCAGATTGCTAGTGTAAGGATAACTAGCAGGACTCCCACCAGATGAAGATGTTATCACGGGCTAGGTGATAGGTTGACAGAGTATGTTGCCTCTGTGTGCAGGATGACATATGGAAAACCACCGGGACATATTTCATGTTGAAGATGTATTCTCCCCCCGATAATGTCACACTTGTACTGACAGAATGATTCCCTGAGATAGACAGGTGATTGAATGCAGAGACCAGATGTATAGGTGGAAGATAAGGAATCCCCAGGAGCATGAGATCAGAAATGCACACCGGATAAGCAAGTGAAAACAAGATGTGCTACCAGGATAGTGAAGAAAGAATGAGGAGTTGAGATGGTGTGTATGTCATTTTGACAAATCAGTTGGTAGGAGAACCAGTTTGATGAAGAAGGATGCTAGTGAGTCTGCAGGAATATACATGGTGAAATCGAGATGCTGAAGGAAGGTTGATGCTGAACAATTGGAGTGTGATGACTTGGTGTCATCAATGTGTCTCACTAGCAAGAAGGAAAGTATGTTGTCCACCAATAGACACATCTACCAGAATCTGCATGGGTGATAGTTGACATGTTATGTCAACTGGTGAATCATCAGAGAAGAAATAGGGAAGATAAGGTTCTCACCTGATAAAGAGGAGTGCAGCAAATTGAAGTTTAAGGAGAGTGTGATCAGAGATACACACCTGATAAGCATTTGAAGAAGGTGTGTTAAGTTGCCACCAATGTAGATCTAATGGAGGATGATGACATTGAGTCATCTAGGTAATTACCAGTAAACAAGGATACCGGTATGCAGCTGAGTGAGCAGAATGTGAAAGAGTGGAAGACCTTCATTTGATGGAGTTACACATGTTGAGTTACTCCTGATAGCTACTGAGGACTAGCATGGTTGATGCTCGGTTGATGTACTACACTAGTAAGATTAAGTTGGTGTTGGCATGAAGGTTTATCGGTAAGGTGTTATATGTCGGTAGGGTTTGTTAACCGGTAGATGAAACCGGTTATATGTATGGTCGGTGACTAGGCATGAACCGACAAAGTAGTGTGATGAGGTGGATACTGACAGTGATGCCACATGAAGATGAAGTGGCAAACTTGCATGAAGTGGTGGATGAAACATGCACAGGTCGGTGAAGTGAGGTCAGTGAGGTAGTTGAGGTTCGTCCAAAATTAATGATAACTGTGAAGCTCGAGGTGGAGTTGCAGAGGTGTGCGGCTCGAGATCAAATGGAAAACAGAGACTCAAGATAGATTGATTGTGTAGATCGGATTTGGCGATTCACTAAGCAGTGCCGACAGATTTATTACTGGTTGCTGAAATAGGAAGGCGTGTTATGGATGGCATAGAAATGGTGGATATGTGCAGGTAGTTATCTCTGAGTTGTGATTCGATCAGATTTGATTGGATCCAGTGTGTCTTGTGATCTGTGGAGAAAACCCTAACTGCCCATGTTTTTGAATTGGTTTTTGACAGGAAAACCAGATTATAAATAAGGAAGCCAAAATTAGTGAGAGTTACTGTTGAACAGAAGAAGATAGGGTTGTTGCATGTGAGAGAAAATCAGTCAAATGCTCATCAAGGAGATAGAGAAGAGATTGAGTACGAGGGAGAATGAGGTTGAAGTGTTCAACCGGTAGAAGAGAAGAACCGGTAGTGTCCAAACTGGCAGAATAGAAGAAAACGTAACTGTAGAGAAGGCAAACATAAAATCGGCTGAGTGTAGTACCAGTGGAGAACAACAGAGCAGCTGAAGAAGTGAGAACCGACAGAGATAGAGGTGAACTGGTAAAGCAAGAACAACAGAGAGAGAGGTGTACCGGTGTGGCAGAGAAGGTGTCTCACTGGCAGAGTAAGGTATAAGAAATGGTTACAAGATTCACTTGTAACAAAATGATTACTTTTGTATTTGATGCTATCATTGTGATCACTGAGTTGTAGCTCGGTGTAGGGGTTGTAGCTCCTTTGGGTTGGTGCCCATTGTGATGGTACTCTAGCAGTAGATTAAATAATTAAAATATTAAGCTAAATCTAATGTAATTAACCTTTTACCTACAATAAATAATTTAATAGTAAGGTGTTTAATTTTCTTTTATTATGAAGAGATTACACAGTATTTAAATAAAGTTCCAATAGTAATTATTCAAGGTAACAATAAACTAATTTCTCATAAATTTATATTTTTATATTGTATGAACATTCAAAACATTTATACCACAATTATAAATTATATTAAAGATGAGCTTTCATTATAAACATGAATTAACATCAATAATTAATAATAAAGCTTTAAGATAATAATTTGTAATAGTGAAATATTAGGGCAATGACTAAATAAAATCGATTAATATATATCTATAAACTACGGAGAGGCTTCTTTCTGCACACAGAGGATTAATTATAGGCCTAGGTTTCCAGGAAAGGAAGCACTCCAGGAGGACATGGTTCCTACACAAAACCCCACATGCCTTCACAACATGAAATAAACACAGGAGGACACAGTTCCTATACATAACCCCACATGCCTTCACGACATGAAATAAACACAGCCCTGGTTAGGACACTCTCAGATGTATGATGTACCCCGAGTTGGACACACACTATATGCCCCTTCTCCAATACCCAATGCCCAACCACATACCTTAACTATCCCCTTCCTTGTGCTCTCCTTAATTATTCCTTCTTCATGTACTCTTTCTCTGGATTTTTTTTAAATTTCCATGCCTCCCATTCTCTATTAATTTACGAGTTTTAATAATTCCCCAAGGGTGGTTAAAAAAGTCACACCCTTTCATTATAATAATATTTCTTAATTACTTTGATTTATATATTCTTATATTATAAATTTTTTCAAGGGAAAAAGTCCCATAACATTTCTCCCCCTGTAATTTAGCTATTGTCCTCAATAGCAAGAGATGCATTTGCATCACAACTCAAAGAAAAACACATAATTAATATTTGAAGAAATAGATATTGAACATATTTGTTCTTCATAATATTTGTATTTTTTATTTTTACTTTATTTATAAATTTTTTTTTCCTTCATTCATAGATATCCTTCTATTCTAGCTTAAATTAACAAGTAACTCCAAGGGAGTCACTTTGCCAATCAAATTATGACAAGAACACATATATCTCTTCTATCAAAAAGTTTATAATTGAATAAATTACTTTTATTTTATATGTTTAAGGTTGAATATATTTCAACTTCATCAATTTTCTCTCATATGACACATCTCATACTACATAGTGTAATGCCCCGCCAGGAAACCCTGAAGGGATAAAGCCAAAAGACAAGAATAGAGTGCAATAATTTTTTTTTTTTAAGTTACACCACATTAAGATACAACAAGATATCAAAGATTCAGATTACATAGCAGAAGACATCAAGTAACACCTAAAGAGTTTCCCAACGAGATTACTTAAATTTCACAATTCACTTAACTCACACAATTAATCCAATAAGCTGATTATCTTAATAACGAGATAATTCTTAATTAGGATAATTTCTTTCAGAAGATGGAAATATAAATCACAAGCAAAGATTCATCCATTAAGATCTATTCATAATCTTCATTCAAGCTTTTCATTAAAATACAAGCCATACATCTAATATTCTAACACGCTAGAATTTCATCATAAACATATGAGATCTTTTCAAGCATACTTAATTTTCTTAACAACAACTGAATATATTCCATTACTCTAAGTTACATTCTTTCATATTCCAATTTATTGCATTTAAAAGATGATTGCATACATGCATCTACGATAAATCTTATCTAAACCACTTATGCATTCGATCAAAAAGGCATTCAAGAAAGGACTGCATATAAGCATTTAAAGTTAATTCCATTATCCACTTATCCATTCTAACATAAGCTATTCATACATGATAAAGTTGAATAAGGGAAACATGAGAGAATAACATCACATAACACCATAATGATCTCGGAGTTCACCCCTAAAGGGCTACATCTCCGGGTCTGCTCAATTGCAAGACCCCTCTGATAATTAATAAAGTTAGGAATACAAGAGGTTACACCATTTACGATCCTGCCATCAAGGCGAAATATAAACAATATACAAGCGACCGCATCGGTCAATTAATACATAAACGATCCTTGAAAAGAAAAGGATCCAGCTGAACATAATCAAAGCTAATACAAAGGTCCAGGAGAGCATCTCCAAAACTGAGTCATCACCACCCAAGGTCTAACATGAAACCAAGTACTTACAAGGGCAAAGACAATAGGACGACCCACAAAAGTGCTCCTAACAGGACAAAATGACAACACACTAGCGAACGTAGGGACAAGTGTCATCACACAACCTCGTACGGTTACCATGGCAGGTCTTCATAGGTCCCGGCCCCATACATTGGGTTACCCTGGCAACCTAATCTGAGCCTCCGGCCCATCCAAGCCTCATGTGGACCCACACATCCTCTCGTGAAGACAAGGATGATGGTTTGCCATTTCAGGGCTTCTCACAGCATGTCGGGTCTATGTTAGCACTCATCCCATGTGTGAGGCACATTTATCTTACTTAGAGATTACATCCTAATTCTACTGTTAGGTTATCACTTATTAGACTCACTTTCGATGGGTTACCCAGCAGCCACTTTGGGCGCGGCGCCCAATCGAAAGCCACTTTCCCATACGACACTAGACTAAACTCAAACGAACTCAAAAACCAAGGAATACACATGGTCAGATGAACGGAGTTCAAGAAGGAGGAATCCACCATATGGTCAAACACGACTCAAAAGAGGTACACTACTGACGGTACTCTAACCAGAGACCTGACCAACTATGGTCAACCATGAATCATCATTCGACTCCCACATAGAGGATATGACCAAATTCGTCACTACCACAAAACAACAGTCAACTCGGAACCGAGGACTGATACAGGTACCCCAAATCAATCCATACAATAGGGTCCTATCAAACAAAGCATGACTTGCCATTACATAAGCAAAAGCGAATATAGAAATTAAACTCGCATAGGAATATTCAGCAGACACAATCTTTTCCAAATTGATCTAAGCATTAAAAGTCGATCAAGTTTTCTACATGATCTATAATAGATTGCAGTTATCTACCTCATTAAGATACAGGTTGTTCTTGGTTTTCTAACTCTCTAAGGTTCATTGCATCGAACATACAAAAATACGCCATAACGAGATCTTAAACCAATTTCACATTCATAAAAAAAATCAGACAACCATTAACCAATTAAATAAGATATTTAATCTCCAATTAACACATCATTGACGTACTGGTTCAAAATAAATATTACACATTTGTCTTTCCAGAACCAAATTACACTATACATATCAAGGAAATATACATATTTAGGGAAGCCAAACAAAGAAAATCCATTCCCAGATTCACAAATTGTTTCCTTGAGCATATAAAAGAAATTACTAAAATTAACTATTGATTAATGAATATATTTAATAATCCACGATTAAATAAATATAACAAATTAATAATTAATACCAGAGTGACAAATTAAGTATTTAATTACCAAAATATGCATTAAAATAAGATGAGTTTTGAATATTAACTATTGTATATTTTTTTTAACATTATACAATAAATCAATAACAACTCATACTTGAATTTTAATTTAAATACCAATATTTATAATAATCAAAAAACTTAATTTAGAATATTAAACATTAAATAATATTAAAATAATATATATATATTTTTTTAATAAAAAAAATACATAAAAAAAACACTTTAAAAAAAAACTAAGCAACAATAGCATGTTGGGGAATCGGGCCCGTGCCCTAATCATAGCGGCGCCGGACCTGCGGCTCCCGCGCAGGGACGCGCCGCTCCCTGCGGCCACCGCAGCGGAGACGCAGAGTCTGCAGCCGCCGCGAGGGTCGCAGCGAGCTGCAGCCTCCGCCGGCTGCGGGCTGCGCGGGGAGAAAGGGGAAAAGGGGGAGGAGGAGGCGGGTGGAGCTCCACTCCCCGCCCTCTGAACCCCAACATAAAAAAATTATTTATTTTATTTTTTGCACAGTTCGAAACTCTAAAAAAAAATGCCAACACGAATTTGATTATAAATTTCGATTTAATAAAAGTTCAGGTTTAAAAGAAATATGTTTTGGTACCATATAATTTTTGATGGGTATACATCTCTCCAAACACAAATGGGTTTCAAACACCCAAGGTAAATTGAGGAAAAACAAAAAAAAACCCAAAACCATTTTCCAACAAAATCCATATTGGACCAAAAGGAGCCATTTTCACCACAATGATGCAACCAAATTGTTTTCTTGAAGAACACAAGCAATAGCATAGATCTTAACCCATAAATCCAAAATCAAATCTAACATTCAATTTTAAAAGATTGGATCTTTAACAACCAACATTTTGCTTTCAACCAACAGAGTATTTCCATGGCAACAAGGAAGACAAATAAGGTAATTCCTACCTCCATGCGCATTCCTGGAATAGCTTGAAGGAGAGCCCAACCTGCAAGATCCAGAAGAACTTCTTCCTCCCAAAACCCCCAAAACTTTCATCCCCCCCAAAGAAAATATATTTTCCAACAAAAATATCCATCCTCTAAAATTTTCCAAAAATTTAGGTTATAAGGAAGAGTTGACCAAAATTCCATTTTTGGAATTAAAATTTTTATTTAAAAATAATTCCCAAAATTACTATTTTCCAACTATATCAACAAATTAAATTGCTTTTCAATTCAAAATTGATTTTCTCACTCAACTGAAATTTAACCTTTCTATATCAAAAATGCCAAAAGATTAAATTAATTCTATTGCAATTAAATTTAAATCTTTCTTTTTCAACAGCATATACAAAATGCATTTAATATTCAAAATCAACCATTTAATTGAACTTACTCTCAATTTAAGACAAGCAATCCAATATCAACGATGATCGCATAACGAAATCCCGATTAATTTAGTCCATTAATCTTTAATGCACAAACACATATTTAATCAAATTAACTACTAAGGACTAATTAATCAATTTAACTATACACACCAAGCACGCAAATTGAGAAAGTCAACCAGACAGACGACTCGCAAACCCAACCAAAAAGGGAAAACCGACGACGACTGACGATGCTCACTTGAGCACGACTATGGTCAACTAGGGTCTTACGACCACCTAATCCAACTCTAAGGATTAAAGAGGTACACTCAAACCTGCAAATCCAGGTGAAGACGAACCTCGCACTCATGCGGCGTTGTACCTGAAATCTCCTGCAACCAAGAGTCATACATGCATACATATATAAACTTAATGAAAGCGTTAGCCCGATATTAATACCATGAAATAGGAACACTAAACAACTTGCATACAACTAGTGTGAAAACCACATCAACAGCTATGCATTAAATCAAACATCTGACTATAATCATTGTATTAAGATAAACTAACCAAGATTAGAAATTGATTAGGGCAGGGGTACTACACATAGTCACTCATCATTGAATAACATATAACCTATATATTCAAAACATAGTCAAAGTTGATAATCATGCATTCCAGACTATATGAGTATCCTCTTTTACTATAAATCGAGTATAAATGTAAACTTTTCAAGTATCACTATCTTATCAAATAAAGGACATGCATAATATTATTGGGTTGATCAAGTCCAATAACATGGTACAATAGGTAAAGATAGTACTAAATATATTACTAGCATTTTAAAAGAAAAGTCATAATACATTATAAACACCCACAAGGAATTTTATAGTTCTATCCTTTCTTTTGTTTAAGTAACTATGGTATTTGAATTTTGAACCGTAATTCACTATACTGATCTTAACATTAAAATAAAACAAAATAAAAATTGTCATAGATACACAAAATTAATCAATAGAAAGGACAACTTACTAACTCAATATTCTAAGACACCTGTCATGTATAAGAAAGTACTAGACAAATATAGACGAGCCTTAAACTTAATATCCCTAAAGTTGTCATTTTATTTTTACTTTTTATTTATTTATTTTTTTTTATTTTAACAATGAGAAACCAAAAACTTAACCATTTGAAAACAACTCAACTTTTAGATTCTAATTGCTTCAATCAAATATAATCTTATTGAGGGTCATTAAGTTAAAGATGACAATATTAAATTTTGCAAATATTAACTCAAGCTATGGAGGAAGTCACGAGGAAATATGTAAGTCTTTTGAATCTAATTCAATACAGAACATCAAGTCCATACATTTCTCTAATGAGCATATTACTATGCTACTTCAACTTCCTAAGAATATTGTAGTTACTATTATTATATAAATGATATGTCACATTTATCATTTTAAATGGCCTTGGCAAATAATTAAGACAATATGTCTATATCTATAACTTTCACCCATAATCAATATTACATCCTATTTTGAGAGAAGAATAATAGCTAAAGATACTTATTATGAATTTTAGGTATCAGTGTCTAAATTTGGAAGGAGACGTAAATGACTAAATGGGACAACCTATATTTAAGATGCTACTTAATATCTATATTATAGGTGCATGGATTTGGATTCTATTCGTATGAATACTTTCTTGCCATTGATTATTATGTAGGAATTTCTCACATTCCTTTGATAACAATGTCATACATTTATTTACATGATGAACACGGGAGGTAGACCATCGTAAACCTATCAAAACAAAGGGTTTCAGTTGACCACCCAATACTTCATTTATATAATTAATTCCTAAGTGAGACTATGATATATTTTATGAAAAGGTCTTGTAAAGGAGAGGAAAATCGCTAAAGTTGGATTTCATAACTATTTTATATCTTTTGGGTTAAATATGACCCATGATATCAACATTATAAAATTTATAGTCTTTAATACTAAGTTGGATAATAAATTTATTGTTTAATCATGTTCAAATTATTTAAATTCCCAACTCCAAGAAATGATCGATTAAAACATTAAATATCCACTAAGTGTAGGTAGAGATTCACAATAACCTCACATATATGGTACAAGGTCATGATTAGCTTAGAAATTGAATATGTAAAGTCAAATTAAATATCTTAAAAAAATGACTAATGAATCAAATGTTTGTTATGTAAATTGAGGAAGATTCATTTGAAGATGAACTATCCTATAATCATATTCATGTAAACTATTATTGTCTTTACTTGTATGTTTATGTACTTTGGGAAATAAACACACATAATGCTTTGAAATGTTTCTATTATTCTGAAATAATTTGTATTATTAAATAAATGATTTGTGACTGTAGGATTTTGCCAAGATCAAGGGCACAATGAAAAGCATAAAAAGATAGACAGTAGAATGACAAGAACAAAACTGTATTCTCATCAATATGCAAATAATCAACTGGATTAACCAATACAATGAATATAGGCCTGCTTATATAGGCAAGGCCATATGGGTGTATGAGCACACAATTATGACATGTGGCTCAATGAGAAACAAGGGTAGGTAAGAAATACTTGGGGTAGGTAGGAGAAATAATATAATATTCCACAAGAGGTGGATGACCCACCGAATGTGGAGTGTAACAGCAAAATAAGACCACAAAAGGTGGAATTTCTCCTACAAGCTCTATCCCTATGTGCACACTTCCCTAAGTGTCTCAAATCCAAACTACGAAGAGATGCATTATCCTAAGTTAACTTAAGTAAAGTGTAATAATATCCAAAATGAATATTTATTTACACTAACACCCCCCCTTAAGTGCAACTTAGGGGAATGAAGACTCAAGTCAACAATGCAAGATGGGTCCCGGCTACTAGGCCATGATAGGTACCCATGTACAATATGTAAAGGCAAGCCAAAACCATGCAAAGCAATGCAATCTCTCACAAACGGAGAAAGGGAGAAAACCTAGTGGGAAAAAACTCCCCCCCAAAAGAGAGATGAATGTACAAAAGACTCTCAAAGAAGAAAGGCAAAACCTCAAAGAGGAAAAAGTCCCCCCATAAGAGAGGAAGGAGAAGTCAGCTGACCCTCCCTAATGACACATCCTGCACCCCCAAGAGAGCTCGCAACTGCTGGAACTTACTCTCAGTGAAAGGTTTGGTGAATATGTTAGCAACCTGCTCTGCTGTAGGACAATACTGCAAATCAATGACCTGCTCCTGGATGAGCTCTTGAATAAAGTGCATATGAATCTCAATGTGTTTGGTCCGCTGGTGCTGGACCGGGTTCTTCGAGATTGCAATAACACTTTGATTTTCGCAATGTAGAACTGTCGGCTGTGGAGTGGTGAATCCAAACTCTGTGAGAATCTGCTGGAGCCAAATGGTCTCAGTCGCTGCATTAACAACGCCTCGATACTCAGCCTCAGTCGAAGAGTGAGCAATAGCATGTTGCTTCTTGCTCTGCCAACAAATGGGGCCCGAACCAAGGTGAAAACTGTAACCAGAAGTAGAATTACGATCATCAAGATCGCTAGCCCAATCGGAGTCTGTGTAACCAACCAAGCAAAGTCTTGTTCCTGCTGCATAGTGAATCCCATAGTGATGTGTACCCTGGATGTAATGAAGGATGCGTTTGGCGGCTTTCCAATGAAGCTCATGTGGTTCCTGCATGAAGCGGGAAACCATGCCAACTACAACTGAAATATCAGGGCGTGTATGAGTCAAGTAGATGAGACTACCCACAAGCTGACGATACAAAGTAGCATCAACTGGTGGAGAAGAACACTGAGCCTCAAGCTTGACTCCTAAAAGAAATGGAGTCAGGGCAGGCTTACAATCAGCCATATGAAAGTGTGCAAGTAGATCAAGAGCATACTTGGGCTGCGATAGTGTAATCCCAGAAGGTGACTGTGAAATCTCTATCCTGAGAAAGTAATGCAAAAGACCCAAGTCAGTCATAGCAAATCTGCCATGCAAAGCAGATTTGACCCTGCTAATGATGGATGCGGTACTCCCTGTAATGATCAAGTCATCAACATAGAGCACAAGTATCAAGTGAGAGTCATCCTGTCGCAAAATGTAGACACTCAGATAAGAATGACACCTGGTGAACCTTGCGAAGAGAAGAAAGGAATCCATCTTGGCGTACCAAGCCCTAGGGGCCTACTTAAGGCCATAGAGAGATTTCCTTAGTCTGCAAACCAAGGAAGTATTCTGGATGAAACCCTGTGGCTGCTCCATATAAATCTCCTCATCAAGATCACCATGAAGAAAAGCACTCTTCACATCCATCTAATGTACAACCCAACCATGAGTTGCAGCAATAGCAAGTGTCAAATGAATGGAGTTCATCTTGGCTATAGGTGCAAAGGTCTCAGTATAGTCAACACCTGCAACATGAGAGAAACCTTTCGCAACAAGCCGAGCCTTATACTTATCCACACTACCATCTGCTGCAAACTTGGTCCGATAGATCCACTTACATCGAACCATCTTTCTCCGCTTAGGGAGATGGACTAAATCCCATGTGTTGTTCCTCATCAAGGAACTATACTCTTCCTCCATAGCTTGGTCCCACTCAGGAACCCCTGATGCTTCCCTAAATGTCTGTGGATCGGAAGCGGTAGCAATGAATGCATGTGGTAGATCCTGATGCTGTGATCAGGTTCTCCGAGTATCTAAAGGATCCCCAACAAGAGAACCCGCGGACTCAAGTGTTTGTCGAGCCCAACGAGGTCTAGGTGGAGGTGGAGAATGAGGCTCTTCAACTGCAAGTGGACCCGACGGAGGTGTAACCCTGCGAGTCAGAGTTGTAGGAGTCTCATCATCTGAATCACTAACATCACTATCCACAATGGAGGAAGGTGGAGGAAGTAGAGAGGCTAAGCTAGGAGAGCTTTCCTTAAAGTGAACACTCCTCTCAATGAACACCTCATGTGTCTTAGGATCCATCAATCTATATGCCTTAACACCCTTAGGATATCCAACAAATATGCAAGGCCGACTCTGAGTTTCCAATGCCTTGCGTTTCTGTGGAGGTATGCGAGCCCATGCTGGACACCCAAAGACTCTGAAATGTCTCACAATCAGTTTCCTACCAGCCCAAGCCTCAAAAGGAATAATACCTTGCAAAGCTTTGTGAGGAACCCGATTCTGGATGTGTGTGGCACAACTGATAGCCTCTGCCCAAAAGGCGGGATCAAGAGAACGTGCATGTATCATACAACTAGCCATTTCTTTGAGAGTTCTATTCTTGCGTTCTACAACTCCGTTCTGTTGTGGAGTGTATGCGACATAATGTTGAAGATCAATCCCCTCAAATGTACAAAAATCCTCAAGTCTTTTGTTCACATATTCCCTTCCATTATCTGTGCGAAAAATCTTGACCACTTTCCCTGATTGCTTCTCCACACGAGTCTTGAAGTCCTGAAATCTGTCAAATACTTCGCTCTTATGAATAAGAAAGTAGACCCAAGTGAAGTGGGAGTAGTCATCAATGAAGGTGAGAACATAGCGGGCCTTACTAAATGAAGGTGTTGGAAATGGACCTGCTACATCGCTATGAACAAGTTGAAGAACTTCCAAAGCTCTCCAAGCTTTCCCCTTATCAAACTTCTCTTCGGGATGCTTGCCCATGGAACAACCTGAACATACACCCTCTAAAAAACTGATTCGAGGTAGACCCGTGACCATGTCTTTAGTGCTGAGCTGCTGAAGATAGCGGTAGTTGAGGTGACCAAACCGTTCATGCCATAGCTTACTTTCTGAATTTGAATGAGTAAGCAAGGCCCTAGAAGGTGAACTTGGCACAAAGTGGGAGAATGAATAAAGCCTTGAGTTGTCATTGACTTGTCCCACTGCTACCAAGGCATCATCATTAAGTTCCTTTACCACAACTGAATCTGGTGTAAACTCAACCTTTTTTCCATTCCCATAGTGAGTGATTTGGTAGATAGAGAGAAGGTTGGTAGACAAGTTAGGAACATAGAGAACATTCTCAAATGTTCCATCATCCATGTCAACTGAACCTTTCCCTTCAACGTCTACTTGTGTATCATCACCTATGTAAATGTGAGGTACCTTAGATGGCTCCAATGAAGAAAACTGTTCCTTTGTAGAACCCATGTGATATGAGGCACCCGAGTCAAGTATCCATTGCTGTGAAGAACCTGTTGTAGCCACAAATGCTTGCCCTTTTCCCTTAGACTGTGAGGAAAAGGAAGGAGATGAATCCTTCTTTTTGTAGGCGGATGGCAAGTTGATGTTGTTTTTCTTAAGAAGATTAGTTAACTCATCAACTTGCTTTGCGTGGCATCGATGCTCATCATGACCATACTTCTTGCAATATGCACAAGTTGGTTTATCCTTCTTAGGTGGTGTCCCCTTCTTGGAAGAGGATGAAAAATCGCCTTGTGATGGAGAGGATGATTGTCCTTTTTCCTAGTGTGGCTTAGACTTAGAGTGCTTCTTCTTCTTGTTGGAATCTTTGCCTTGACTTCCTTGATTCCCTTGATTTGCCACCAAAGCCTTGGACTTTGAAGACTTGAGAAGTCCCATGTTCAACAACTTAGATTGTTCCAATATTAACATTTCTGTGAAAGCATCAAATGAAGGCATAACATAGGAACTCCCCACTGTCAAACGATGAGTTTGGAAGCTAGACACAAACGCTGCATATTCTGGTGCATGCTTGTCCAACAAGTTGAATATCAACTGAGCATCCTTTTTGTCAATTCCACAATCCTTAAGCTTTGCTCTTAGCTCATTTGCTTTGGTGACATAATCTTGGATTGTATCAAAACTCTTGGGATCCAAGTTGGTGAGCTCATTGTCAATCTTATAGCCTCTGATTTCATCAACTTGACCATACAATTTCTGGAACATAGCCCAAGCCTCTTTGATTGTTTTACACTTCTCAATGTGAGAAATGAGGTCATCTGATACATACTTGCGCAAATTTCCAAGAGCCATGCAATTCTTTGTGAGCAATTCTAATTGAGCATTAGGATCAACCTTAGGATCAGGTGGTGTTTCTATTGTTCCATCTATGTAATGTGTGAGACCCTTTTCCATTAATTTACTCCAAACTTTAATTTTCCATGATGCATAATTATGTGGAGTTAAAGGTGGAAATTTATGAAGACTCATTGCAACAAAAATGGAAAGAGCACAAAGAGAGGCACAATCACACAAGACACCCCCCCAAATTCACTCAATCAAAGAACCCCCCTAAAAGTGATGATTTGGCACTTTATAATTAGTGCGTATACAATGGGCCACTTGCAAAAAATGGCAAAGTGGACTTCTGATTACAATTTTACAACTACCTCAATAAGGCCAAAAGAGACTCAAATTGATAATGCAAGAGATCTAAACTAAGATCCAAGCACATTACAAGCACCTAATAGGCCAAATAAGACCAATATCTGAAAGTACAATTTCCACTCAAAATCTCTGAAATCTGATCATAGATTATGAAAGTAGATGAAAAAACATGCACTTTCAAAAAAAATGGCACCTGAAAAGGAGGTCGTATGAGCTCAAACGAGGCCTTTGAAGTTGCAGAATTGAGGATTGGACAGGTACAGATGAGAGAATCCAAAAATTTCGAAAAAATTGTGCACCAAAATCAGAAAATAACCACACCACTGCGAAGATCAAGAAATTTTAGCCCATTTCAAAAAAAATTGCACCAAAAAAGGAGCAAAAATGAGCAAGATATGGCCTTTCAAAGTTGGACTGCAAAACTGAAAAGCCCAATGGAGAGGGGGTCAAAAAATTTCAAAAAGCTACTGATGTGGTGCTAATGTCAGCAATTCATGACTTTAAATTTTACGGCCGTATGATCGTCGCGAAAACTTCACCTCCTTGCTGACTGGGCGTCTGTACTGTACGGACAGGCTGATGTGGCAGTTTGTGTCAGCTCTGCGTGGCGGTTGACGTGGTGTACGGCTGGACTGCGTGTGTGACAGTCACTGGGCGTATGGCTGGATTGTGTGTGTGTCGTGTGGTGGGGTCCCGACAGCTGATTGGGCTCCGCATGGCGAGTTGGAGGCGCAACGGCCGACGATGACTGGGTGGTCGCCGGAGGTCCTGGGCAGCGGCGGTGGCTGGGTCCCGGTCGGTGGGAGGAGGTCTGGGTGGGAGCTAGTGGTCCTGGCCGACAAGAGGGGGCTGCTCGAGAGCCGGGCCGGGAGCTGAGGTGACGTGCAGAGTGAGGCGGCGGCGGGAGTAGGTACGCGGTGACGGCGACGGCTCTGACAGTAGGTACGACCTGCAACACCTGCAACACGCGTAGGGTACTGCGAAGTACTGCGGGGTCTGCGGACCCCCAAAGCAACCAAAAATATATATATATATATTTTTTTTTTTTTTCTCGAATATTTTTTTCGTTTTTTTTTTTTGAAAAATAACTAAAAATTTTTCGAAATCCGTACGATAATAGCCAAAATGGAGAAAAAAAATTTCTCACCAAAATAGGTCGAAATTCATGGAAACGGACTCCTGGATTCAACGGTGATGTCCAAATCGCTGTATGATACCCCCCAAAAATGAAGATCCCCAAATCCGAAAATAGAAGCCTCCAAAATGTCTCCAAAATCTAATCAATGAAGCCCCAATAGCTCTGATACCATGTAGGATTTTGCCAAGATCAAGGGCACAATGAAAAGCATAAAAAGAGAGACAGTAGAATGACAAGAACAAAACTGTATTCTCATCAATATTCAAATAATCAACTGTATTAACCAATACAATGAATATAGGCCTGCTTATATAGGCAAGGCCATATGGATGTACGAGCACACAATTATGACATGTGGCTCAATGAGAAACAAGGGTAGGTAAGAAATACTAGGGGTAGGTAGGAGAAATAATATAATATTCCACAAGAGGTGGATGACCTACCAAATGTGGAGTGTAACAGCACAATAAGACCACAAAAGGTGGAATTTCTCCTACAAGCTCTATCCCTATGTGCACACTTCCCTAAGTGTCTCAAATCCAAACTACGAAGAGATGCATTATCCTAAGTTAACTTAAGTAAAGTGTAATAATATCCAAAATGAATATTTATTTACACCAACAGTGACAATAAATAGGACTCAATAGAATTCCTACATGCATAGATTTTTGAAAATATGACTTTGAGGGAGATCTTTGGAATATGACAAAGTCACAATGTGAAATTAAACGTGTAGAAATGCTAGGAACTAAGCTACAACCTAAATAAAATATTGTTTCTTACATGAATAGAGTGAGAAGTTTGAGTCCATAACTAGACAAATTGGTGCCTATTTCATTGAGAAATAGTGGCAAAAATGGAGGATAGATGATTGGGACTATGATACAACTATCAACATGCATTCTTATCTGTCGTAAGAATAAGGAACCATTATATCATATACATTACCAATCATGAGTAATTCACATATGTTAAAAGAAATATTTTCATGAAGTCATATGCGCTGGATTATTTTATTATCAGAAGCTTCATCTAAATTTGTATTTAATCACGACATGCCAAAGAGAATTTGAGGGTGGTCTCTTTCACACCAAAACAAAAACTTAGAAAAATTTATTTGACTACCGATTTAATAGTTTACTGATACTTGTTTGGCACCGATTTAGGCTATCATTAGCCATCTTGTCTATCCTAACAGTTCATGCTTGTATGTCAAAGTGGAGTTAGCGACTTGGTTACATCAATGATCACTGATCCAAGGGAAGTTTTTAGATCTTTAAATTTTTTAAAAACTTAGAAACTCAAAAAAAATGCAATTAAGCCATATTCTATGTACCCTTGGCAAGAGTCAATTGAAACCTCTACTTTTAGAAGGATATGTGCTTGGAAATCTTAAGTCAGAAGGCTAAATTTTCATGCTTTGTGTAAATTATTTTTAGTTCATTTGTTCGGGGAATAAATAAGAATTCTCATTTCCTTTGATGGATGTAATGATAAGTTCTCACCATTTAGGTCTGCAATGATATAAATATTGGGCTCTAAAGTCTTCAGAACATTAGATATTGAGATAATCTAAATATACAAACAAACTGGCTGCAAGCATTCTTTATGTTTCACTAAAGGTTCAATCAGAGTAATCAATGGTAGTAGATTGTATGAATACAAATGTATTTATGCAAGATTCAAACACTACAAGTTCATGGAAGTCTGCTTAGTCTTATCATTCACCCCCACATACATCCAAACATACTTTTTAGGTTACCTTGTAATTTCCAACTTAGATATATTTAGAGTTTACTCTCTTCACTTGTGTTTCAGGGCCATTGCCGCACAGAAATCTGAACACTTGTATTCGAGAAATGAGTACATCTCACATAGATTACAAACTTGACATCATTTAACATTTGGCTATCACACTTTGTAATTTACAAGAATAATGACCATTGTTAATAATCTCGAGAGAATACGAGGTTTTGGAGCTGCTAATTTTTCTTAGGTAAGAAACCTTTTAGTTGTTTGAAAGTTGTTTTCAGCTTGTTAAATGAAGATATTGGTTGGAGTTGAACATATTCTCTCATTAAATTTTTCTTAGGTAAGAAACCTTTCAGCTATTTGAAAGTTGTTTTCAACTTGTTAAATGAAGATATTGGTTGGAGTTGAGATTTATTTTCAACATATTCTTATTTTATATTGTTCATTAAAATTTTCTTAAGAATTTGTTTCTAGGCACCCAACTACTAAGTTTAATTTTCCACTGCATACTCAGTTACATAGTTTTTATTTTTATTTATTTTTAATCTATAAATTCAGTTATCAAATTAAAATTTTATGAACACTCTTAATTTGGAGTTTAAAATATATTAATCCTACAGTTTAGGAAGGATTTTATAGTTTCAATGGATTTTGAAATAGATTTTGTTATTCACAATAAAAATTGTTATACTTAAAAGAGTAATTAATGGGAGTGCTAAGAAAAGTGAAGGGTTTTTAGTTGCATTTTATTTCACCAAAAAAGATTTAACAGGCAAAACTAACTTATGTAATATTTTGGATCATAAGAAAATTTTATCTTTCACCACATCGCAATTTCAAAAGGTTTCAAGAAGATAGGATGAATTTACTTAATGTGAAGTTTCAATGTATAATTTGTTTGAAATGTAACTTTAGCATTTGTTTATTTCCATTGTTTTGGCTCTCCATAACTATTCAATTAATTTATGAGGGGGTAAATGCTTTAGTAAATAATTTATAGAGAGTTTAAAAACCTAAAGTAAAGAGTAATTACTATTTTATTGTCTTCATGATTTATTTTATAATGTGTTCAAATAAAATTGGATGATCTTATGCAGGCTTCCAGATCGATTTGTCTCTCATACCAAATGTGATGGTACTTTAGCAGTAGATTAAATAAATAAAATATTAAGCTAAATCCAATGTAATTAACCCTTTACCTACAATAAATAATTTAATAGTAAGGTGTTTAATTTTCTTTTATTATGAAGAGTTTGCACAATATTTAAATAAAATTCCAATAGTAATTATTCAAGGTAACAATAAACTAATTTCTCATAAATTTATATTTTTATATTGAATGAACATTTAAAACATTTATACTACAATTATAAATTATATTAAAGATGAGCTTTCATTATAAACATGAATTAACATCAATAATCAATAATAAAGCTTTGAGATAATAATTTGTAATAGTGAAATATTAGGGCAATGACTAAATAAAATCGATTAATACATATTTGTAAATTACGGAGAGGCTTCTTTTTGCACACAGAGGATTAGTTATAGGCCTAGGTTTCCAGGCAAGGAAGCACTCCAGGAGGACACGGTTCCTACACATAACCCCACATGCCTTCACGACATGAAATAAACACATTAGGACATGGTTCCTATACAGAACCCCACATGCCTTCACGACATGAAATAAACACAGCCCTGGTCAGGACACTCTCGGATGTACGATGTACCCCGAGTTGGACACACACTGTAGGCCCCTTCTCCAATGCCCAATGCCCAACCACATACCTTAACTATCCCCTTCCTTGTGCTCTCCTTAATTATTCCTTCTTCATGTACTCTTTCTCTGGGTTTTTTTTTTTAATTTCCATGCCTCCCATTCTCTATTAATTTATGAGTTTTAATAATGCCCCAAGGGTGGTTAAAAAAGTCACACCCTTTCATTATAATAATATTTCTTAATTACTTTGATTTATATATTCTTATATTATAAATTCTTTCATGGGAAAAAGTCCCATAACACCCATAAAATAGCAAGGGTTGTAGCCCATAAATCAGGTAGGGGTTGGTGCCCTAAACTTTTTAACCGATTTGATTGTGAGGCTGGATTGGAGCAGTAGACTCGAGTATCATTGCTCACCAAGATTTTTCCCATCTTGGGTTTTCCTCATACATGATAGTGTTATGTGATGTCCCTTTGTGTTTGAATGCATTTGTGTTTAGTCTCCTCACTAACTGGTAAGTCTGCATTGAGTTATAATTTGTTAATCGGTATGCTCACCTAGAATAATTAAAGAGAAAAGATTGAGAACCACTGATTCACCCCCCTCTTAGTGGTGCATTGTGTCTAACAATTGGTATTAGAACCTAGGTACCCTGTTTGTCAAGCTTTCTCTCACTTGGGTAGATTCTGGCTTAAGGACACAATGGTTTGTTTAGTGTCAATCCCTACTCCAGTTTTTGATGGTTCAAACTATTATATTTGGAGTTGTAGAATGGAAGTCTACATGTCCTCCTTAGGTTATGATGTCTGGATGATAGTTATTAATGGTCTCCCTAGGAATGTCAGTCCTCCCACCGGTCCTTAAGAAGAAAGAAGATCCTTGTGCAATGAAGAAGCCATGAAGGCTATATTCAGTGGGCTCGGTGTTGATGTCTCCTCACAGGTGGATAAGTGTAAATCAACAAAGAGTCTGTGGGATAGACTGAAGAAACTTTATGGAAATGAGCCATGCACTACTGAATCAGATTGTGGAAGCATGAAGAACAAAAAAGTAGACACATGTGGAAGTGTTAATAGCAGACCGGTCAGCTATTGTAGTTTTGATGAAGAGGAAACCCATCTCTTCATGGCACAAGAGACAGAAAGTGAAGTGCACACAATAGAGTGTGACAAGGCAGACAGATCCCACCAGGAAGATGTGTTTGGGAGTGATGATGAAGATGAAGCCAAAGTAGATCTTGAAAGTGAACTGGTAAATACACTAGAAGAGCTGCAAAATGTCAGAAAGGATTTTAAAAGGTACAAAGATTCAGTTCATGATGAATGCAGTCGATTGAGAATATGCCTTGAAGAATCAAATAACAATATCTCCACATTGACATCTCAACTAGAAGAGGCAAAAGGATTGACTGGTGAGTTGAAACTAGTCTTTGATGACAAAGAGAGAAGATATGAGGATCTCTAGCTAGAAGTGGAAACAAAGGACAAAGAGTGTCAAAAGCTAAAAGAGGAAATGGAGAATCTGAGGAAAGACGTTGAGAAGTGCAAAAATGAACTCAAGGTAAAAAACCGATATGATGGCAGCACTAAAGCCTTGGACAAAATGTTGAATCAACAAAAAAATTCAAAGGATACTGGAGGATTAGGATGTGTTGTCGGTGAATTATCTACAAGAAAGGAGACCTCCCACAAAGAAATTCAATTTGTCTCCTCAAATGGAAATGGAAAGGGTCAGACCTTCACTGTCAAAAATGCTCCAAAGAAAAGGATAGATCTGACTACAACCAGTGAGGACATGAAAATGAGGATGAAGAATGGTGTTCCAGGGAGGAACAATGCAGATCTGAAAGGAAAAGGGAAAATAGGAGAAGATAGCTTCACCAGAAGCAAGAACATAGAAGGCAGCCTGGAAGGCCTTCCACCGGTAGAAGACAAAGAAAGGTTGATGCCACCAACTCAAGAAAATCATGGCAGAAGAAGAGATCAAATGGAAGATCTGTAGAGCATGGACAACCTAGGATCCATTCTCGAAGAAGGAGAAATAGAGAGGCCAAATTGGTAAAATCACCTCATGTTTGGCAGAATAAATTTGTAAGTAATGAGCCACCTTTCTTTGGTTATTATTTTTGTGATATTTTGCCAAGATCAAGGGCTCAATGAAAAATATAATAGAGAGACTAAATATTGATAGGAATAAAGTGTATTATATCAAGAGAAAATACTGATCAACTGGACCATCAAAAGTTACATACAATGAATATGAGCCTGCTTATATAGGCAAGGTTATATGGATATGTGAGCACACAAACATGACATGTGGCTCAATAAGAAACAAGGGTCGGTAGGAAATAGGTGTGGGTAGGTAGGAGAAACAATATAATATTCCACATGAGGTGGATCACCCACTGAATGTGGAATGTAACAACAAGATAAGTCCACAAAAGGTGGAAATTCTCCTACACACACTATCCCAATGTGGCACAAACACCCAAGTGTCTCATACCCAAACTACTATGAAATGCATTTCCTAAGTAAACTTAAGTAAGTGTAATAATATTCATGATGAATAATTATTTACACCAACACCCCCCCTTAAGTGCAACTTAGGGGAATGCACTTAAGTCTACCATGCAACTAAGCAATCCAAGGTGGGTCTTGGCTTCTAGATCATGTTAGGTACCCATGTACAAATGCAAATGCATGCAAACCAATGCAATTAAATCTCTCACAAAGCGGGGAAAGAGAGAAAAACCCAATAGGAAAAAACCCTCCCCCAAAAGAGAGATGAAAGCTATACAAATAACTCTCATAGATGTATGTGAGGAACAAAACCCCATGTGAGGAAAAAGTCCCTCCCCCATATGAGAGAAGAATAAGAGAGACTAGGAAGGCCCCCCTCAATGTGGAATATGCACCAATGATAGAAGCTCGACGATGTATGAAGAAACTGCTCCACGAACGTCGAACCACTTCCTCCCCTTAGGAAGAAACAAACCAAAGGTGTATCCATGAAGTCTCCCCAACCATGAAGGGAAGATGTAGGAAAAATACTCATGATGAAAGGAATCTCTGAAAACTGCTCAAGTGTCCCCATGTCGATGCTTAAAGTTACCCCCTCCAAAGGTGGTAAACTGTGCCACACTGCTGAAAAAGGCACTCCAAGATCTAGTGGAGATGAATCTAGAACAATGTCCAAAGACTCATATGTCTCCTCAAAAGATAAAGAGACCTCCTCCAAGTGTTGTACACAAGTATCCACAATCATGTCAACCTCTAAAGATTGATCATGTAGAGAATGCACAAGAGGGTCAGAGGGATCCCTCGCAACAATCGAAGAAGGATCATCTTCATCAAAGAGAAGATGAATGCCATTAATAATGTCTCCCAAATCTGCAATGTAGGACTCCACAAACAAACCTGCAATGTCTGTCAAGTAGGCATCCCAATCAACTGAAGTTGAAGGACACGAAATATCCTACTACACTAAATCACAAGAAGGCAAAACTGTCGCACAAGTCGCATCATTAGGTGCAATAGGTGGTGTGATATCAAGAGAAGGAGATGAAATGAAAGGCTCAAGAATGGGGTCACATGTGAGAATCCCCAAGTTCAAGTGCCCAATGTTCTCCTCAAAATCTAAATCATTAACATAGGAAGAATCAACCTCATCAATAGAACCAAAATGTGAAAAAGAGTACAACTGAGATGCATGATCAACCACCCCAGTCACAACGATAGCTCCACTCTCCAAGTCTCTAATGATAACTGAATCAGGTGTGAACTCCACAGTTTTCCTATTTGCCCCATGTGTGATTTGATACATGGAAAGAAGATTGTTTGTCAAGTGGGGTACACACAACACATCATTGAAGGAGTTATCCCCAATAGCAATAGATCCTTTCCCAATCACGTCCATGTATGTATGATTACCCATAAAAATCTACGGCATGTGGCAAGGCTCAAATGTAGAAAATATAGATTGCAAAGATGCCATATGATCATAAGCCCCTGAATCTAGAAGCCATCTCCCTGAATCATGACTTGTAGTAGCACAAAGAGCTTGTCCCTTTCCTTTATCTATCCTAAAAGAGTGATCCTTTCCTTTATCTATCCCAAAAGAGTGATCCTTTCCTTTATCTATCCCAAAAGAGTGATCCTTTCCTTTATCCTTATCCTTGGAAGAAGAAGCCAATGTAGACATTCTAGAAGGTAGGTTGATTTTATTCTTCTCAAGAAGATTCTTCAACTCATCAATATCCTTCTTATAACAATGATGTTGATCATGTCTTGACTTCTTGCAATATCCACAAAAAAGATTGTCCTTATATGACTTCCTCTTAGGTGAGAATAGTGAATCACCTTTTTGTGGAGAGGAAGATTGTGCTCCATCTTGATGTGGTTTTGACTTAGGTTGCTTTTGATTCTTGCCTTTTCGTTGATTGCTTTGATTCCCTTTATTAGCCACCAAAGCTTGTGACTTTGAAGATTTGAGAATCCCCATCTTGGTCAACTTAGATTGCTCAAGTATCAATATCTCCGTGAATGAATCAAATGAGGGAGAAGTGCATGAGGAACCTTGAGCTAACCTATGGGTGTGAAAGCTAGATACAAAGACTGCATACTCTGAAGGAAGCTTGTCCAACAAGTTATAAACCAATTGAGCATCTTTTTTGTCAATTCCACAATCCTTTAGCTTTGCTCTTAGCTCATTTGCTTTTGTGACATAATCTTGGATTGTATCAAAATCTTTGGGATCCAAAGTTGTGAGTTCACTATCAAGCTTTTAGCCCTTAATCTCATCAACTTGACCATACAATTTCTGAAAAATATCCCAAGCCTCTTTAATTGTGGTACACTTATCAATGTGAAAAATAAGGTCATCTGATACATACTTTCTAAGAGTTCCAAGTGCCATATCATTCTTAGTAAGCCATTAAATTTGAGCATTAGGAGCAACCTTAGGATTAGGTGGTGTTCTAATAGTTTCATTTACATAATGAATGAGTCCTTTTTCCATTAGTTTACTCCATGCCTTAATCTTCCATGATGCATAATTATGAGGAGTTAAAAGTGGAAATTTAGGAGAACCCATAGCACCAAAATGAAATAACACAAGATAGAGAGAGGCACAATCACACAAGACACCCCCCCAAAATACTCAATCAAGAAACCCCCCCCCCAAAAAAAAAATAAAAAAAATGGTGATTTGGCACTTTATACTTAGTGCGTATACAATGGGCCACTTGCAAAACAAGACAAAGTGGACTTCTGATTTCAATTTACAACTTCTCAAAATGAGATATAAGAGACTTCAACAAATACTGCTAGTGATTTAAACTGAGATCCAAGTGAAATACAAGTACCAAATATGCCAAGAATGGCCAAATATTGAAAGTACAATTTCTACTCAAAATCACTGCAAACAAATGGCAGATTATAAAAGTAGATGAAAAATTATGCACTTCAAAAAAAAAAAGGCACTGAAAAGGAGGTCGTATGACCCCAAACGAAGCATCTGAAGTTGCAAAATCAAGGATTAAACAGGTACAGTCATGAAGATTTGCAATTTCTGAAAAATCCGTCTATCAAAATCAGAAAATTCTTTGACCACTACGAAGAAAATGAAATTCTATCCCATTTCGAAAAAAATTGAACTGGAAAAGGAGGTTCTGAGCCTGAAATATCGCCATTTGAAAATTGCCAATCATACTGAAAATACAAATGGAGAGGGGGTAGAAGCAAAAATAATTTTTTCCGCCAATTTTAGCAGAATTATTACCAAATTTAGAGTTGGGCTAAAAATCCATCTCATTAAAAAGTCCCACCAATTTGATAGGCACCTTGGAATATTTTCTATTTAAACTTTTTAGAACTTTAAGTGGGAGGTGGGGCCCACTATGCTTTACTCCTTACTTCCAAAAGAAACGTTGCATAAATAGTACGTAGGCTTTTTTTAAAATCTATAAACAAATGAAATTAGCACCGTACAAAGTGGAATGGTATGAACCAAATGCTGACCACACTTGCTCCAATCGCTCAAGACAAAATGCGGTGACAATGAAACCTGATCACGCTAAGGAGTTTGGCTGGGAAGGATGGGTGGCCGACGGTGGCTGGTGAGATAGCCGCAGGTGATCGATGGTCGATACAGCAGCCAAAGAACGAAATGGTGAAGAGTACGTCGATGCAATACTGTGCGTACAAAGTAATGACTGCAGAGTACGAATGTCAGGGGTGGGGGGGTTAAACCCTCCCCCCGTAAAATATAATAATTTTTTTTTTTAAAAATAATAAAACCTTTACAATAAATTTTTCAAAATTCCCCCTTCGATTTATAAAATTTTCTGCGAATATATAAATGAATTTTTGAGAATAAAATTCGCAGGAAAATTTTTTAAAATATATATTTTTTGAAAAATCCGTACAAATATAGTAGAATTGGTGAATTTTTTTCCCTCACCAAATATAGTCGACTTTATAGTCAAATTTAATGGAAATGGCCTCCCGGATTCAACCGTGATGTCCAAATCATTGTACAATGCCCCCAAAAAATGAAGATCCCCAAATCCAAAAATTGAAGCCTCCAAAATGTCTCCAAAAGACTAATCAATGAAGCCCTATAGGCTCTGATACCATGCGAGATTTTGTCAAGATCAAGGGCTCAATGAAAAATACAATAAAGAGACTAAATATTGATAGGAATAAATTGTATTCTATCAAGAGAAAATACTGATCAACTGGATCATCAAAAGTTACATACAATGAATATGAGCCTGCTTATATAGGCAAGGCTATATGGATATGTGAGCACACAAACATGACATGTGGCTCAATAAGAAACAAGGGTAGGTAGGAAATAGGTGTGGGTAGGTAGGAGAAACAATATAATATTCCACATGAGGTGGATCACCCACTGAATGTGGAATGTAACAACAAGATAAGTCCACAAAAGGTGGAAATTCTCCTACACACAATATCCCAATGTGGCACAAACACCCAAGTGTGTCATACCCAAACTACTATGAAATGCATTTTCTAAGTAAACTTAAGTAAGTGTAATAATATCCATGATGAATAATTATTTACACCAACAATTTTGGATGTAAAGATTATGGCCATAGGGCAGAAGAATATAAAATGAGGTCTAGGAATAGACAGAGTGTTCTCCCTAGGTATAATAAATCATATGGCTATAGATTTCATGCATATAAGCCGAGTGTTTCACAAAGTATAAACATGCATGTTCCCTTTCCTAGCTATGCTAACAAGAATCCATGCACTGTTCCTAAAAATGTAAACATTGTGTGTTATAACTGCAATGGATTAGATCATATAGGTTATGAATGCAGGAAGAAGAATATGCATTCCTATGACAATCGGTGGATCAATCATGCTCAGTGTGAGAGAAGTTATAGGGGATATGAGCAGCATGGACCTGCGTTGAATGAGAGGAGAAATGTTCTTTCACAATCAAGGAATTCAAGGAAACCGGTAACCAACCAAAATGGCATGGTCAGAAAAGGAAGAGCAAACCGATATGTTAGAAGGTTCCCCAATCATGAGATTGACATGGATGTTGTATGTCACTACAACACTATCTACAGAGAGAGAACTAATGAGGAGAAAAAGGTCAACCCTGTCGCCAAGACTGCAAATGCGAAAAGGAAAGAAATCAAGCTGACATGGAGAAAGAAGCCAAAAGATAAGAGCGTGGATCAGCATTATGCATTCAATGCACAGGTGATATCTCTTATGGCTTAAAGGACATGCAGGACTCAGGGGGAGTTACATATTGACCAGATCATTCACCCCTTAGTTGAATACAACAAAGGAGATAAACAAGTTGCTGCCGGTAAGAGGAAGAAAATGAAATGGCAAGTGTGTGTGTGTAGTTACCGCCTTGACTACACATGAAAGATGGTTTACTGCTACAGGTGAAATGAATGGTAGCAGAGGTAATTAGAACTGGAAGATAAAGGTATAAAGGAAACTATCCTGATAGAGATAAGAGACTGGTATGTGCAGCATGTTACCGGCATGGATGTTGAACGATGTTGTAGGCTATGTATGTCAATGAGTTGAGGGATCATTGTAGTAACTCTGGTAGCCTGGATGGATGAGGTTATGTCTCAAGTGTTATTTGACAGGACTTGAATGACATGTGTTGGTCTGATAGCTGATCTTATGTGCATACATCTTTATGGGTCAACCGGTTGGATATGTGACCTACAACTGGCATTGTAGTCATAATAATAGATGTAACATGTATTGATGTGGGTTCTAGTTTAGGACATGACTAAATTGATGAAGTTTGGAGGTTTGTGTTTCAGGGGGAGATGCACCCAATAAAAAGGGGGAGAAAGATGCCTGACAGTGCCCTTCGCCATTATTGTCAAAGGGGGAGAAAGTTACTGTACTATACCAAATACTACACGTGTTGACATCAATGCCAAAGGGGGAGATTGTTGGCATTGATGTCAATCGGTATAGGATGTTATCGGTATCACTGACATTGATGTCAACTAGTGAACAAGAGGTTGTTGGCATTAGAGCTTGTTGTCAACTAAAAATAAAAGATGTACCGACATGGGAGAAGATATGATGTGATGTCATTGGTGACAACCCAGTGACCATCTTCATGGAGAAGGAAGAACCGACATGTACCGGTATGTTAGAGGTGCAGTAAAGTGACCACTCCACTCAGAAAAAGGGTTGTTGGTATGGTGGTGCATACAACCAGAATGAAGAGACTACATGATGGACATTGATTGTGCTTAAGTGGTGGAATTCTATTTGGATCACATCAACACCAGAGGTGAAGCTTGTGCAGGCCACCAGATTGCTAGTGTAAGGATAACTAGCAGGACTCCCACCAGATGAAGATGCTATCACAGGCTAGGTGATAGGTTGATAGAGTATGTTGCCTCTGTGTGCAGGATGACATATGGAAAACCACTAGGACATATGTCATGTTGAAGATGTATTCTCCCCTTGGTAATGTCACACTTGTACCAGCAGAATGATTCCCTGAGATAGACATGTGATTGAATGCAGAGACCGGATGTACAAGTGGAAGATAAGGAAGCCCCTGGAGCATGAGATCAAAAATGTACACCGGATAAGAAAGTGAAAACAAGATGTGCTACCGAGACAGTGAAGGAAGAATGAGGAGTTTAAATGGTGTGTTTGTCATCTTGTCAAATCAGTTGGTAGGAGAACCAGTTTGATGAAGAAGGATGCTAGTGAGTCTGCATGAATATACATGGTGATACTGAGATGCTGAAGGAAGGTTGATGTAGAATAGTTGGACTGTGATGGCTTGGTATCATCAATGTGTCTCACCAACAAGAAGGAAAGTATGTTGTCCACTGATAGACACATTTACCAGAATCTGCATGGGTGATAGTTGACATGTTATGTCAACCGGTAAATCATTAGAGAAGAAACAAGGAAGATAAGGTTCTCACCTGATAAAGAGGAGTGCAACAAACTGAAGTTTAAGGAGAGTGTGATCAGAGATACACACTTGATAAGCATTTGAAGAAGGTGTGTTGAGTTGCCACCAGTGTAGATCTAATGGAGGATGATGACATTGAGTCATCTAGGTAATTACCAGTAAACAAGGATACCGGTATGCAGCTTAGTGAGCAGAATGTGAAAGAGTAGAAGACCTTCATTTGATGGAGTTACATATGTTGAGTTACTCCTGATAGTTGTTGAGGACCAGCGTGGTTGATGCTCGGTTGATGTACTACACCAACAAGATTAAGTTGGTGTTGGCATGGAGGCTTACCGGTAAGGTGTTATATGTCGATAGGGTTTGTTAATCGGTAGATGAAACTAGTTATATGTGTGGTTGGTGACTAGGCATGAACCGACAGAGCAGTGTGATGAGGTGGATACCGACAATGATGCCACATGAAGATGAAGTGGCAGGTCATACATGCACAGGCTGGTGAAGTGAGGTTGGTGAGGTAGTTGAGGTTGGTTCAACATTAATGATGACTGCGAAGCTCGAGGTGGAGTTACAGAGGTGTGCGACTCAAGATCAAATGGACAACAGAGATTCAGGACAAATTGATTGTGCAGATCAAATTTGGCGATTGACTGAGCAATGTCAACAGATTGATTGTTGGTTGCTGAAATAGGAAGGCATATTATGGGTGTCACGGAAATGGTGGATATGTGCAGGCAGTTATCTCTGAGTTATGATTCGATCAGATTTGATTGGATTCAGTGTGTCTTGTGATCTGTGGAGAAAACCCTAATTGCCTATGTTTTTGAATTGGTTTTTGGCGAGAAAACCAGATTATAAATAGGGAAGCCAAAATTAGTGAGAGTTGCTGCTAAACAAAAGAAGATAGGGCTGCTACATGTGAGAGAAGATCACTCAAGTGCTCATCAAGGAGATAGAGAAGAGATTGAGTGTGAGGAAGAACGAGGTTGAAGTGTTCAACTAGTAGAAGAGCATAACCGGTAGTGTCCATATCAGTAGAATAGAAGAAAAGGTAATTGCAGAGAAGGCAAGCATAAAACCAGTTGAATGTAGTACCAGTGGAGAGCAGCAAAGTAGCTAAATGAAGTGAGAACCGACAGAGAGAGAGGTGAACCAGTAAAGAAGCAACAACAAAGAGAGAGGTGTACCGGTGTAGCAGAGAAGGCGTCTCATCGACAAAGTAAGGTATAAGAAATGGTTACAAGATCACTTGTAACAAAATGATTACTTTTCTATTTGATGTTATCATTGTGATCACTGAGTTGTAGCTCGGTTCAGGGGTATTAGCTCCTTTGGGTTGGTGCCCAAAAACCACCAGGGGTTGTATCTCCCTTTGGGTTGTAGCCCATAATCGGGTAGGGGTTGGTGCTCCTTGGGTTGGTGCCCTAAATCAGGGGTTGTAGTTCCTTGGGTTGGTGCCCTAAACTTTGTAACCAATTTGATTGTGAGGTTGGATTGGAGCACTAGAATCCAGCAACATTGCTCACCGAGGTTTTTCCCATCTTGGGTTTTCCTCGTTCATGATAGTGTTATGTGATGTCCCTTTGTGTGTGAATGCATTTGCATTTAGTCTCCTCACTAACCGGTAAGTCTGCATTGAGTTAGAATCTGTTAACTGGTATGCTCACCTAGAACAGTTAAAGAGAAAAGATTGAGAACCACTGATTCACCCCCCTCTCAGTGGTGCATTGTGTCTAACACCAGCTTCTTCTCATTTTTAGGAAAAATGATTTCTGGGTTTTCTTCCCATCATTGATTTTTTTTTTGGTTTTTATGTTGTTCCCATAAAATTAATTTTTTTGGAGAAATCAAGTTTGATCAAGGCATGAGCCATTTTTCTAGCATTCAAATTCAACAAACCTTCTTAAAAGTTGGATAACTTTCTCTTCGAGTGTCGGATTTTGTCAAATGAGTACTTGACAGAAAGCTGAAAATGAGCACTTCCCATCCACACAAGTTTCATTAAAAAAATATGCCTTTTTTAATTAGACATTTCATGTTGAATTAGCTGCATTTTTTTTCCTTGAACAGGTCATATCTTTCACCTCACAACTTTGTTTTTCAAAAACAAATAGTTTGTTGGAATCAACGAATCTTCACCAGAATAGTGTCTCTCGCCAACATAGTTGTTGGAAAGGTATTGAGATGCATTGAGCAACTATAATGCTATTTTTTTACAGATCTTGTATCAAATTTATTTGTGTTAAAACTTTCTATTTTTTGGCCATTGGTGCCTTAAAAGCATTGTAATTTGATAAAAGGCCTTGTAAATGCACTAATTATAAAGTGCCAACCTTGTAATGTTTGGGGGGGGGGATGATTTTTGAGACTAGTGGAAAGGGGACCAGTATCTCAAGTATCTTATTTCTTGCACTTTTCCTAATTCTTTGCAATCTTCTTTTTTGCTATTATGGATGCATCTATAGTTCCTCTTTCAACACCATATATTTTTTTTGAATGGAAATCCAAGATGATAATATATTTGGAAAAGACATGAGTATCATCATGTTACTATGGGATTTGAAAATAAACCTCGGGATGATGCAAAAAAGATTAAATGGTTTAATAAATGGGATGAAGCCTTTGGCACTATGTGTATGTCAGTATCTCTTGGCCTTCTTTTACACATTGAATCTGCTACTACACCAAATGCAATGTGGACCACTTTGGAAAACCTATTTGGTAAGAAGGATGAGATAAGAGGTCATCAGTTAGAGAATGAACTCATAGGGTTGAATCCAACCAATTTTGACACTATACAAGACTTCTTCACAAAACTTGTATTTAAGATTGCAATTGGAACAATGTGGAACTAAGAAAAATGATAAACAATTGATCTTGAGTATTCTTTCTAATCTTGGTCCTAACTATTTATTGTTTGTTTCTACATTCTATGCTACAAAATGTGTCCTAGGTATCACTGAAGAGGGGAAAACAGATTTGAAGGTCAAATGATCAAAACATAACGAAATAAACATGCAGAATGCTAAAATATCATTAAAAGACCATTTCACCTTGCTATTTTACCTTCTCCTTCGGATTGAGCTTGATGAAGTGAAGGAGCCCCTTGATAATGCTCCACTTGATGTGCTCCTTTGATTGCTAGATGTGGATGGCTCTCCAATGTTGTGCACAAATGGAATGGATTTGAAAAATGATAAGGATGAGATGATCAAGTTGCCAAGTTGATTTCCTGGGCTCAAAAGGGCATCATAAATTTACTGGATTTCAAGATGTTTTGAATGAAGGGATGGAGCCCTATTTTATAGGAAGAGGAGAGGAAAATGGATGGCTAGGATGAATTCTAGATGAAGGGCTAAGATTTACTTGTGAGCTCACACAAGGTCTAAGAGAGGGTGTGGAGACCAAAAATTATGCCTTAAAGGCATTTCATATCTCCACACTTCACAAGATGCATTGGAGGAATTAAAAATTCTCCAAAAAAGGATATCATGGGGATTGGAGGAATAAAAAGGAATTCAAAATTCCTTGGGAGAGGGGATGCCTAGAGGAATGTGTGATTTCAAAAATCTTACATTCACCTAGGAAAAGAGCATTTAAAGCTAGTGGTTGGATGAAAAGGACAAAGAGTTGACTTTGTGACTAATCATGATGATTAACCATTAACGACTCATTAGGAGGGGGATTAGAGGAAATGTTAGGTGGGATTAATATTTGTAGGAGAATTTAACTAGGAGAGAGAATGAGTGGAGGGAATAAAAAATTAGAAGAATAATGTTAAGTGAGTTTAGGGAGTTTCTAGAAGAATGAATTAAGAAGATGATTTGTAGGAATCATGTAGGTTAACTAATTAATTGAAATTAATTAGCTAAGAGGAAGATTTGTGAGGATTTGATTTTTTTAGAAGAATAAAGAAAGGGATTGATTTATTAAATAAATCAATCATATGCTATAGTGACAATATTAATTATATTTAATTAATATTGAGAGGAATTTGAATTAACATAATTAATTAATTAATTATGCAAGGAATTAAAAGTAATTAAAATAATTATTTTTAAGTGTCTACATTTTGCCCCTCTTTGAAGCGAGGTGTGATGACACATTGATTCAAAGAATAATCTTGTTTTGATGTTGATATTGGTTTGATAGGATGCCCCGACTCTTGATTGATAGATTATGGTATGGTGATGCCCTCTCAGGAGATCAATTGAGGTATTTGACCTTTGGAGTTTTGCGAAATTGATATCCTGATAGATTTGATTTGATTCGATTGATAAGATCTAGATTCAGTCTGGTTTCAAAAAGAATTCATCCTGTATAAGACAAAGATGATCAAAGTGTCTGGTTTCAGGAATGATTCATCCTATATAAGACATGATTGATCACAATATCTGGTTTCAGGAAGGATTCATCCTGTATAAGACATGATCGGAGTGTCTGGTTTTAGGAAGGATACATTCTGTATAAGACATGACTGATCACAACGTCTGATTTTAGGAAGGATTCATCCTATATAAGACATGATCGAAGTGTCTGGTTTTAGGAAGGATACATCCTGTATAAGACATGACCAATCACAACGTCTGGTTTCAGGAAGGATTCATCCTGTATAAGACATGATCAGATCACAACGTCTGGTTTCGGGAAGGATTCATCATGTATAAGACATGATCGGAGTGTCTGGTTTCAGGAAGGATACATCCTATATAAGACATGATCAAAGTGTCTGGTTTCAGGAAGGATACATCCTGTATAAGACATGACTGATCACAACGTTTGGTTTCAGGAAGGATTCATCCTGTATAAGACATGATCAGATCATAATGTCTGGTTTCAGGAAGGATTCATCCTCTATAAGACATGATCGGAGCGTCTGGTTTTAGGAAGGATACATCCTGTATAAGACATGAATCAGAATCAGAATTGATTATGTGAGGGAAAAAAAAAATAGAGGAAGAAAAATTAAGGTGGAATGGATAGACGAGGAATAAATATGAAGCAGTCGTGAGGTATTTGGAAAGAAGAATACGAGATGCGAGACCGCGGAGGAAAATGGGGGCAATTGAGAACTCCATGGGATTATTGAGTTTAGGATTTGATGGAATGATGGTGAGATTTTGTGCACAACAAATGTGGAGAGCCAACTTAGTTTGATGTTGCCCTGAGTGACTGGCACCATTGATTATAGAAATCAGGATGCTATGAGAAATGCAGGGCTTGGACTGACTCTGTACACAAACAGGAATTTCTTGCACACAACAATGCAAGTATTAAGAAACACTAATACAGAGTTGTGGGTTCGTGCAAGGAAACCCTCAAACAAACCGATACCTCTTGTACATGAGAAGGTAAGTGTTGATAAACACTAGTACCAGGTCACCGATTTATACAAGAAGGATCCAAAACATGTCATACTATGAAATATGCCCCAGTATGCACCTATCATAACGTACCTGGATATGGAAGAACCTAGGCAGTCGTAAATAGTGGCAGTCGTAGGGCAAAAGATGCAAGCCTATATGAAAAGATCTAACAAAATCTAACAAGTCTCTTCCTTGCGACCACATGATACCTCTTGCCAAGAGTAGAATTAGGATGGACTTGGGATTGTTTCTCAAGACTTCTTGAAGCTTACACACAGAGGCATAAAATCTCAGTTTCAATGGGACATTCCTTGTTCATGACTCAGGCAAAGACTTCATCATCATACGCATGTTTTATTAGGAGGCGGAAAAGAAGGAATGTTGCGCATGGGTGGGCTGGATGGCAGATGATTTTTAGTATCAACATGATAGACAGTGGATCCGGTTATTTACCTTGGCGTCTGCATAGAGGTTTTCACCAAGGTACTTGTCCATAGCGCCACCAAGTGGTTTTCACTAATGGACGAATTGTTTTTTTTTTCTTTTTTTGATTTTTTAATTTTTTTGTGTCATAAGGTGCTTGTTTGCCAGGTTTTCACCAAAGTGACGATTTTTTCAGGATCTTTTTCTCATTTTTAAAAAAAAAAAATTCTTGATTTTTTTTTTGACAATTTAAGACTTTCTGAGGACTAAGCATAAAATCTTTTGAGGTGCATGATATTCATTGGATCATCCAAAGGATCTCCTTCAGGAGTAGCCAACTGATAAGCTCCTGATCCATATTTTGCTGTGATTACATATGGTCCAAGCCAATTAGGCTCGAACTTGCCTTTCTTTTCTCTTTCTTGTAGATTTTTCTGATTTTCCATGAGGACAAGATCACCGACTTGGAATTCTTGGGTTTTGACATTTTTATGATAACTCATGCACATACGGTTTTGATATACCCGAAGATGATTCAAGGCCTTGAGGTGCCTTTCATTTAACAATTCTAGCTCTTGTAAGAGAGCAATTCTGTATTCTTCCTCTGGTAGGATGTTTTGCAGCGATACCCTTAGAGAGGGGATCTTGATCTCAAGGGGAAGGATGGCTTCGGAACCAAATACTAGGGAATAAGGAGTGGCACCTGTGGGGGTGCAGATGGAGGTGCGGTAGGCCCACAATGCAGGATGGATTTGGAGGTGTCAATCACGACCTGCTTCATTGACTATCTTTTTGAGGATTTTTATTAGGGTTTTATTAGAAGCCTCAGCTTGGCCATTGCCTTGGGGGTAATATGGAGTGGAGAAGCGGTGTTGGATGTTGAATTTTTGGCAGAGTTCTTTGACATCCTGGTTCTTAAATTGTTTACCATTATATGTGATGATAACTTTTCGGATGCCATATCGGCAGATTAGGTACTTTAGGATGAATTTGGATATTTGCTTGCCGGTGGTGAAAGTAAGAGGGATAGCCTCTACCCACTTGGTGAAGTATTCGGTGGCAGTGATAATGAATTTATGTCCGTTGGAAGATGAAGGGTGGATTTTCCCAATGAGATCGAGCCCCCACTACGAGAAGGGCCATGGTGTAATGAATGGTTGCAATTCTTGTGACGGTGCATGAATCTTGTCGCCATGTTGTTGAGAAGGGATGCATTTCTTCACATAATTGTATGCATCTTCTTCCATTTTAGGCCAATAGTATCTTGTTCTCAATAGTTTTTTAGCCAATGTGAGTCCACTTGAGTGTGCCCCACAGATACCCCCATGTACTTTGTGTAATGCCCATTTTGCTTCTTGTTTATCTAAACAGCTTAGGAGGGAACCATCAAAATGCCTTCTGAACAAGGTGTCTACAAGGATGGTGTAACGGGCACATCGGCAGATGAAGGTTTGTTGTTAGGTTTTGGTGAGGTGTGGGGGAATGGTGTTGTCTTTGAGGAAAGAAAAGGTTTCTTGGTACCAAGGGGACTTGGGACCAATGAGAACACACACCATTTCAGACTCTGGTAGGTCGTATGTCGGTATAAACAATTGCTCGAACAAGAACTCGCACTTCTGACTGTGTGCTGGCATTTGAAGGAGGGAGCCAATGATGGCCATTGCATCTGCAGCCCTGTTGTTTGTTCGTGGGATTTGGTCAAACTTAATTGTCGTGAAATGTTGCTTAAGATCTTCAACCATGGTATGGTAGGGAAGGAGTTATTCATCTTTTGTCTAGTATTCATCATTGACTTGTTTTATGATGAGTTGGGAATCACCATAGACTTGTAATTCCTTTATTTTCCAGTGGATAGCCAAGCGTAAACCTGTGATGAGGGCCTCATATTCTGCTATGTTATTAGTAAATGCAAAGGCTATCTTGTATGATTTGGGGATGCCATCTCCTTGAGGTGTGACCAATAATATTCCTGCCCCCGATCCATTTTGAGTGTAGGAGCCATCAAAATACAATTTCCATGTGGAGGATGTGGTAACAGTCATAATGAACTCATCTGGTAATTCTGTGAGAAGAGGATGGTTGCCTGGAAGTGGAGCTTTAGCCAATTGATTTGCAATGACTTGTCCCTTGATTTCCTTTCTGTCTACATATTCAATGTCAAACTCGCTTAAGAGCATGACCCATTTGGTGGTTTTGCCAGTGAGAGCAGCTTTGGACAAGAGATATTTAAGTGGATCAATTTTAGCAATTAATTTTGTCTTATTATTTAGCATATAGTGTCATAGTTTCTGTGTGTTGAACACTAATGCCAAACATGCTCTTTCAATGGGGGTGTAATTGAGTTCATATCCTACCAACGTCTGACTGATGTAGTAAATGGTGTGTTCCTTCCCTTGATCATCTTTTGTGCCAATAATGCCCCCAATGCCACTGCAGTAGCACATATATACAAAATAAGGGGTTTTCCAGGAGCAGGAGGCATCAATATAGGAGGTGATGCTAGATATTCTTTTAATTTCTCAAAGGCCTTTTGACATAGGCAATCCTATTTAAATTGTGTGTCTTTACGCAACAGGTGTGCAAATGGATGGCACTTGTCTGCTAGTGGTGAAATGAAATGCCTGACAGACTGGAGTTTTCCCTGGAGACTGCATAGTTGTCTGAGAGTTTTTGGCAGAGGCATTTCCATAATAGCTTTTACATTTGCGGGATCAACCTCGATGCCTCTGCGGGAAACAATGAATCCCAGTAGTTTTCTCGATGTGATGCCAAACACACACTTTTTGGGATTTAGGCGCAGCTTGTATTTTTCCAATCTTTCGAAGATCTGTTTTAGAATGGGGATGTGTTCTTGTCTTGTCTTGGATTTTCCTAGCAGATCATCCACGTAGTCCTCCATAATTTTGTGCAAGAGGTCATGAAAAATTATTGTCATTGCCTGTTGATACGTAGCTCCAGCATTTTTAAGGCCAAAAGGCATGACCCGGTAACAGAAGGTACCCCATGGTGTTGTGAATGCAGTTTTATGCTGATCCTCATCTGCTATCCTGATTTGGTTGTATCCAGAAAACCCATCCATTAGCGATAACATTTCATGTCCTGTTGTAAGGTCCACAATCATGTCTATATTGGGGAGCGGGAAATCATCATTAGGACAAGCTATAGTTAGATCTCAGAAATCTGTGCAGATGCGGATGCCCCCAGCAGGTTTGCCGACAGGTACAATGTTGGAGACCCATTCAACATAATCTATTGGTTTGATAAATTTTGCATCTAACAACTTTTGGAGTTCCGCCTTGACCAGGAGTGCAATATGTGGGTGCATTTTGCGCAATTTCTATTTTACAGGTTTTGCATCTGGGTGGACGACGAGATTGTGAACCACCAAGGCAGGGTCCAACCCTGGCATATCGGAATAGGACCATGCAAAATTGATTTTTACCTCTGTAAGGAAGTTGATGAAATCTTGTTTCTCGATTTCTGTGAGGGATTTGGCAATGAACACATTTTTCGGAATGACCTTGGTGCCCATGTTGATGTTGTTTGTTTCTTCTATCAACAAATTTGATTTGTCCTGTGGAAGGTAACCAATGGTAGGGAGGTCAAATCCCTCATCGTCAAGTGCCTTTTCCAAGTTTTCACTTTCAGATACGCCCTTTGTTTTTATTTCTTGTTCATCCAAAGGCACCTCAGGGAGGTTTTCACCTAGGGAATCATATCTTTTTCTTTTATTATTTTTTTTGTGGCTAAGGGCATTGACTTGACTACCCAAGTATCCCTTTTTGTGTAGTTGAATACCCTCGCTTCTGCTACAATCTTCCATATTTTGCGTTGTTAGGAGAGCAATGAGAGCATTATCATCGACGCAGATATCTAAAGTGGGTTTGTCTCGTTGGCCCCAGTCAATGAGTTCAGGATGGACAAGATGTAGGTCATGTGAAGTGGGAGGGGTTACGGGGGTGATGGTATTGATGTAAGCGTCCAATAAGATATCTTTCTCATATTCATAAGGCATTTCATGGAATTCCTCTTCGTCAGCGCTTTCGATATCCGAAGAAGGACTAGAAGGGGCACTAATGATAGTAATCTTAGGCACCGGGGTGTACCCCAAGCCTCTGTTGTATCTGTAGGAGATAGGATTTATGGGTGTTTTTCTTCCTTTCTCCTCTGGTCCCAAACCGTGTCCTTTGTAACCCATTTTTTCAACTATGGCAGATGCTTTTGGGTACATTTCTTTGGATATTCTTGTTGGATCTTCATCTTCTTCCCGGTACAGCCATGAAGAGATATCTGCTTCAAGGCTCTCGTTATCAAGTGGGCCCCATTGCTGGAAGGTGGTGTTTTAGCATTGCATGACTTGTTTTGGGTCCTTTTTTATCTCTTTTGGTTTGCCAAATGACTTATTAGAGAGAGGGAGGTTGCCTATTAATAAGACGTCCTCCAATTTTTATTCTCCACAGCCATTGTCCAAGATCTTGATTTGATTATCTGGTTGGGATGATGTGGAGGCAACATTTGATGTGTCAGATGGAGGCGTTGGCGAGGGTCTATTTAGTGGGCAATGATACAGATGCTTCCCCTCTAATAGTTTGCAATATTGAAAAGGTTGGAGATCACCTTTGATAGTGATCTCTCTTCTGTTATAGGGGAATTTGATGCATTGGTGATAGGTGGAGGGTACAGCCTACAAGGAATGAATCCATGGCCTCCCGAGGAGAATGTTGTAGGGGAGGTCAAGATCTAGTACTGGGCAAGGGGTTTCAATTGTAATGGGGCCCACTTGAAGAGGTAAGGTGACCACGCCCTTTGAAACTCTTTCTGCATCATCATATGCCTTTATTGTGATCCTTCCTGATGTGTCTATCAGATCTTCAGAAAGTCTCAATTGTTTTATTAATTTGTATGTACACAGATTAAGCCTGGATCCACCGTCTATTAGGATATGTTTGACCTTGTGCTTGTGGATAAGAGCTTCGATGTGCAAAGGTTTGTTATGGTCTTCATCTGCAGGAGCATCTTTGGAGTTAAATACAATGTGCTGCTGAGTAGCAAGGTTTCCAATGAGGGCTTGGAATTGGGTGGCGTTGATGTTATCTGGAATGCGTGGTTGGAGAAGGGCTTGTTCCAAAATTTCTTTATGGACCGAGGAGGTCTTGAGAAGTTCCAAAATGGAGATCTACACGGGTGTCTTCCCAAGTTGATCAAGGAGGTCATATCAGCGGGTGGAAGACATGGGTGGGAGGTCATATACTAATGGGTGATGACACTCCTGTTGAAGTGCATGGGAGAGGGTCTGTTGATGTGGGTGAAGGAACATTTGAGGATATTCTTTGTGTTCCATCATTATCAACTAATCTCCTATCTATTTACCAAATCACTCACTAGTTCTGGCAAGTGAGTTGAGTTCACACTAGATACAATGGCAATCAGTGAAATGCATAATGGGTCTACTATTGTTGTGAGAAAAGTATATCATCATTACAGATTATATTAGTTTTCTCACTTTTCTCTTGACTCTCCTTCGATAGTTTTACTCACTCATGCAGATGAGGTGAATTGTTTGTGGCATCAACATTTTGGCCACTTTAACTACTGTTACTTGCAACAACTGAGTCAACAAGACATGGTTTCAAGGTTTTCTTCTATTCAATTTTCTAATGGAGTTTGCTAGGGATGTATTCTTGGTAAGCATCATGACGAGAAGTATGATAAAGGCAAAGCATGGAGAGCTACACATCTATTAGAGTTGGTACATAGTGACTTGACATGACCATTTCCACAACCGTCCTTCAACAGGGCTAAATATGTCTTGACATTTATTGATGACTTTTCTAGATATACATGGGTTTACTTTCATAAATAAAATTTTGAAGTCTTTGGAAAAAAAAAAGATTTCAAAGCTTTTGCGAAGAAATAATCTGGGAAGTTCATCAAGATTCTGCATACAAATAATGGGGTGAATACGTTAATAATAAGTTTGAACAGTTTTGTGCTTTAGAAGGTATCAATATGCAACACACAATTCCATACAATCCTCAGCAGAATCCTGTTGCAGAATGCAAGAACAGGTCCTTGAAGGAGATGGACAATTATATGATTCACTCTGTGTTTGGCACCTCAGTATTGGATAGAGGCCATCAACTATGTGTGTTACATCCAGAACCAGGTTCCTCACAAAGTTGTGAAGGGTGTAACTCCCTTTCAAGCTTGGACTAGTCGAAAAATTATAGTTAAGCACTTTAGAGTGTTTGGTTCTCTTGCATGGGCCCACATTCCAATAGAGAAACACAAAGCTATGGATCCACAAATAAAGCCTTGTATATTTGTTACATATCCAGATGATGTCAAAGGTTATAGACTTCTCCATCCCCCTACTCATGAGTTTTTCTTTGAGAGGAGTGTTCGTTCTGAGGAGATTTCTAGTTCTTCTCATACCACTTCCCCATCCACTATCACATTGGAGACATTGCATCATGATGGCAATTCTTCTAAGGATCTCAATCCTCCTAATCTTAATGAGGAATCTTCTTCCTCCACTTCAGATGGTGACAATGATGATGAGGATTCACAATCCTCTCATAGTCATCATTCAGAGGTTGATGATTCTCCCCCAGGCTCTCTAGCCTTAGTGCCTCTTTGGGCTTGACAAACATTTGAGTCGGTAGGAAATTGGCTTGGTGATCCATCAGATACTAGAAAAATGAGGTCACAATTTTAGCAGGCTCCACATCTCTTTATTGCTTCATCTTTTGATCCATGGTCTTTTCGAGAAGCTTCAAGTGTTCCCGAGTGGGATGCTGCAATGTAAGAAGAGTTTAATTCCTTGGAAATGAATCACAAATGGGATTTATTTCCTCTTCCTAAGGGAAGGAAACTTGTTCAATGCAAGTAGATCTATGAAACAAAATTTGTAGCAAATGGGTTGGTTGATAAGTATAAGGCTCGCTTGGTAGCAAAAGGTTTTTCCCAAGTTCCAAGGATTGATTACTCTGAGACTTTTGCCCCAAGTGCTAAGATGAATTCCATTCGACTTGTCCTTGCTATAGTTGTAGCCCATTGTTGGGAAGTTCATTAGATGGATGTGAAGAGTGCATTTCTTCATGGTGATCTTCAGGAGGAAATCTACATGGAGTATCCACAAGGGTTTGTTCAGGATCCTTCACTTGTGTGTCGACTTCAAAATTCTCTTTATGGACTTAAATAGGTTCCTCGAGCTTGGTATGCCAAGATGGACTCATTCCTTCTAACAATTGGTTTCACTCATTGTCATTCTAATTCAAACATATACATTCTATAACAAGATGATACTCTTACACTTTTGGTTCTCTATGTTGATGACTTGTTGATCACAGGGAGTCACTCATCCAACATCAAGGCAGTTAAAACTGCTCTACAAGATAGATTTTTTATGTCAGACTTGGGTCTTTTTCATTATTTCTTGGGGATTCAAATCAATCAATCATCTTCGAGTATCTTCCTTATACAACCCAAGTATGAACTTGATATGCTCTCTAGATTTCGCATGGCTGATTGTAAGCCTGCACCTACTCCATTTTTATCAGGGATTAAACTTAAGGCTAAGTGCTCTTCACCATTGGTTGATGGCACTTTATATTGATATCTTATTGGGAGTATCATCTGCTTAATGCATACGAGACCCAACATTTCATATGTTGTGGGCATGGTCTCTAGATTCATGTAGGAGCCACATGAGTTGCATTGGAAAGCAGCTAAGTGGATCCTCCACTATATTCAAGGTACTCACAATTATGGAATTCAGTATGTAGTAAGTATGGATATTGACTTGGTTGGATATAAAGATTCATATTGGGTAGGTGATTCTTAGGATCGCAAGTCTACTTCAGGGTATTGCTTCTAACTTGGTTTCGGTCCAGTTTGTTGGTTGCGAAAGAAGCAGTCTACAATTGGTCTTTCATCAATAGAGGCTGAGTGTCGAGGGGAAGGTAATGCCACCATTGAGGCTATTTGGCTTCAAAATATTCTCACTAAGTTTGGTATTCTAGTCAGAAATCCTACCATCATCTTTTTTGATAATTAGAGTGCTATACAAAACTCAAGAAATCTAGTTCATCACCAGAAGATGAAACACATTAAGATACATATGCACTGCATTCGAGAGCTAATTCAGGAAGACGTCATTGATCTTAAGTATTATTCTCCATCAGAACATACTGTGGACATCTTCACCAAACCCTTCACCGAAAGCAAGTTCCTTCATCTGCGATCTTTACTCGGGATGCGATAGGTGTCTACTTCAAGAGGGGCTTCTTATTCCTTCATTATTTCTCTCTCTATTTAGGGGGGATATTCCTCTTATGGGAAGGCTACTTATTTTGTGGGGGGGGGGGGGGATATCTATGTACATGGGTACCTAACATGACCTTATTTGTTGGGACCCATCTTTTCACCCACCTAAGCTATGCTTAAGGGGCATGTTAGTGTAGGTTTTTTATTTTCCTTATATTATGGGGTATTTATTTTTCCTACACATATATTATTTAATCTTGCTCAGGTTATTAGGAGTGGTTAATATGAGGACACATGGTGAAATACTTCAGCTGCATGTGTAACTCTCCACCTCACATGGGTAGTTGAGTTACACACCCTCTTTTAGCTTCTTGTGCAACCTCACATAACCACTATTTTGTCATTTTCTAAGTGGGTTATAGAGTAGTTTGGTTTTTCACCCTCTTTTGGCCTTATGTGCCAACTTAATCAACTCCTTCCATGTCTTCATGTAAGGAGTTTATGCCACCTGTTTTGGCATTTACCAAGAAAGTAAAACCTCCCACATTTTTTGGGGAATAGGAGTTAATGCACCCCTTGGATGTATATGCTATTATTTTTCTATATAATAAGCATTGTAGTCTCACCTTCACTAGTTCAGTGATAGCTTGGTGAGAGTCTTCTCCAAAATTCTCTTCTATCTCTATTGTTTCTCTCATATCAGATTTATCCTCATTCGTCTATTTTGATCTTCGGTCATTTGTTGTTTGGAGTTGCATGTGATCTACTACCGACATCAGATCCTGGCTCGATTCTAGCCTCTTGTGGAATCCAACAAATTTTAGATATACCTATGCAACCCTTGGCAGATATTTGTAAAACTTAAGTATTGGCAGGTGAAGAATGTTGCAAATGTGAAGATCTTTGATGTGTCAATATGGTTTTCATTGATTGTCATTGATGTCAATGAATTGATTCTGTGTTTCAGTGCTCGGTTTTGCTCTCTATTTTTTATTGTTGGCAACAATGCAACAAACCGAGAGGGGGGTGAATTAGTTTTCTCACAAACTCTACACAACTCAAACTTAAATTCAGATCTAACAATAAACAGTAAAAGCATAGTCAACACCACATAAATAACACTCATAACAACAAGATTTTTTACGTGGAAAACTCGACTAAGGGAAAAACCATAGTGGGAACCTACCCACAATGTGATAATACCATGTTAGGAGTAAGTGTAAATATTAGAATGGGGAATGCACATGCATTCAAGCACACTTCCTATAGCTCACTGCTCAAATCACAAAATTAGAAGGGCTACAACCCTAGGGAAGGCTCATTGTCATGTCCCCATTCAGACCTTTGAGAAGATAGGTAAAACATTGTCATACCATACAATGACAATAAAGGAAATCTTATTTAAAGAATGAAATTATAATAAGGTAAATCGACTGCTTATGTGGAAGAAAGATAGAGGTTGATATTTCCTAATACGATGGAGAAATAGATATGCAAAGGATTGACGTGAATAGCTAATGGAAGCTATGGTACTGTGGGTATGAAGAACTATAAAGTAGTAATTGTAACTAATCATGTAATTACTAAGGGACACGATTATATGAATAGATACGTCTCTATCCTCCAAGGGACACACTCGATGGAATATATGAATATATATTAGCAATCATTGAACATTGGAGGGGACATCGAATAGGTTTTATCAAGAAATTATATTTCCAGTCTAGGAAAGTATAAATGCAAGGCTAGAGAACGCATATAGAAATAAATCAAAGACAAAGATTAAGAGAGTAGTAGAATTGGGAGTTGTTCTCCCATCGTCTGGTGTGATCAAATCTCTCTTTAGGGGCAAATACGAAAGACACATTATCGAGACATAGTGAATAGATTCAATAATTTAAGAAGACACCAAACCTGTAGGATATTTATTGCCATATCAGAAATAGAACTAACATCACATTATAGTAGGTGTATACTTATACATCATAAACAAACAATGTATCACTGCAGAAGGGATACTAATAATTACATCTACAAGTCACAAGGGGACATTTTCATCTCAGAGTGACTATATATATTTCAAAGAATCATCCTCTTTGTTTGTATACATATTATGTGTATCAGATATAGATGTTCAGTTCAAGAATCTTAATGCATATCAGGGGACTGTCTTACCCAATTGTATACTTATATATCAAAGGATATTTCATCTCAGACTTCTCTTAAAGAGTTTATACTACAACGCCTAATGAGTCCCTATGGAGATCATTTTTAATTGTCATTAATCAGTCAAGAAAAGAGGCTCTCTACTGGGAATATTACACTCATTTCCTTATAGAAGGATTTGAATTACATTGAAAGAATCATGAACTGATGAGATAGCATCTTCCCATGCCTAGTTATAGTTCCAGTTAAGCACATATACTCAAACTCTACTATTCCACACTTCCTCACATTTCTTCGCACTTCTCCTCTGTAACTGAAAGATCAAATCAATATTCGCACACGCAGAACCTGAGCAAATACATCCGCAATATAACAATTACATATATTTATACAAATAATCAACCTATGTTTCAAGGTTGGCTAAACCCTCAACACAAATTACAAAATAATAACCTCACACGCTACAATAATACATGTGGACCAAAACAATGTTAGCTAAGACATTGTTTGGACCTAAATTAATATTGCAAACACACAACACCTCCAACAATTACGCCTTGAACATCTGCAACATGCTACAACCACCAAGAATGTTGCATAACACGAAGAGCACCATCGGATCAAGAAAACGATCAATAACGCGCACACTGATCAATGTGGGCCATCAACATGGATAGGACCCGATCTAGAAACATCCATAAGCAATGTAAATTGCACCAAAAACAACCACAACAACACCACTTACTACAATCTTCATCATCAAAATGCCGAACCTCAAGAACACCAACCAAACTGACTATCAAACTGAAAGATTCACTTGCAGACTTCCAAATCATGAACCATCTAAATTGAGGACATATGAACATCCTAAACACTTTGCCAAATTTGCAAACCAAGATATAACAATTTCAGAGCAATGCGAAGCACAAACCATAATACCAAATAACACGAACAACTAAATATCAACCATAATACCAGATCTCATAACTCAATCAAATCATCATGTGGAGCATAGAAACTTTTGTCAAATCAACTAGAGATAATTATCTCTAAACCCATTTTACCGCAACAACCCAGCTGCAACACATTGACCAAACCAACTCTTCCAATCTAATTGCAACACTGGAATACAGAATAATACGTTGACATCAATGACAACACATCATTCCAGCAAATTTCTTAACAATATCCAACAATCTCCCCCTTTGGCATTGATGGCAACATATGAATGTGAAAAACAATTAATGTAAAGAAAGAAATCAACAACCAACAGTCTCCCATAACTCTCAACAATCTCCCCCGAAGATCAGCACAAGATATAGCAGTGTTTCACATGCTTCTCTCCCCCTTTGACATTAATGAAAAAGGCATATACAACACAAATATTGATTCTCTCCCCCTTAACCAGATAATCTCTCCCCCTTAAATAAGCACACAAATTTGAACATCTAAACAACACACACTGACTACTCCCCCTGAGTAGCATCCTCACTCATCAATCTGGATCACAAGATATCTTTGTGAAGTCCACTGGACTAACACAATTCCATTCTTATTAATTCTCATTAAGAGGGGTAATCACCCCTAGATTCTCTTTGAGATACTCAAAAGTATCTTTAGGAAAATGTTTCATAAAGCTATCTGCAATCTATTTCTTTGTAGATACATACTCCCATCCGACTTCCTTCTCATTCACCTTCTCTCTCAAGAAATGAAACTTGATTGATATATGTTATCTTTGAATGCAACACCAAATTCTTATAAATGTTAATAGCACTTAAATTATCACAACATATAGCAGTAGGCTCATCAAAAGTAACTCTGATATCCTTCAACGTCTGCTTCATCCAAATCACCTAAGTACAATTGCTAGCAGCAACAATGTATTCAACTTCTGCAATAGACAAAGATGTAGCATTTTGCTTCTTACTCATCCATGAAGTAAATTTATTACCCCAAAAAAATGCACCATCACTAGTACTCTTTTTGTCATCAACATCACCTACCCAATCAACATCTATAAAAGCACTCAAAGTGAAATCATCATCTCTAGGATACCATAAACAAAAATCAACTATCCCTTTCAAATATCCAATCAACATGATATTCCTTAGGATCACCTTGAAATCTAGCAACAAGACACACAACATTCATAATATCAGGTCTAGTCTCAGTCAAATACAATAATCCACCAATCATAGATCTGTATCTAGTTTGATTTTCTTTCAAAGAATAATCATCCTTTGTCAACTTACATCCGGTCACCATAGGTATACCAACAGGATTTGCATCATCCAAACTAAATTTCTTCAACAATTCATTTACATACTTAGATTGAGATATAAAGATACCTTTATCCAACTGAGTAGTTTGCAATCCCCAAAAAAATTCATCTCACCAATCATAGACATCTCAAACTCATTCTACTTATCATCATCAAACTTCTTGCACAAACCATCATTTCCACCAAGAATAATATCATCAATAAAAACTTCAACAATTAAGATGTTGTCATTATCAATCTTGAAGTACAAATTATTTTCAGCAATACCTTTATTGAATTCAAGCTTCATTAAATACTTATCAAATCTGGCATACCAATCTCTTGGAACTTGCTTCAAGCCATATAATGCTTTCTTCAACCTGCAAACCATATCTTTTTTATTTTTCAACTAAAAACCATCCATTTCCTCAATGTAGACCTATTCTTCCATCTCTCCATTAAGAAAGGATGACTTGAAATCTTTGTAAGAAACATAAGAAAGAAATAATCTAACAACTTCAAATCTAGCTACTGAAGAAAAACCTCCTCAAAATCAATACCTTCCATCTGAGAGTAACCCTTACAAACAAGTCTAGCTTTATTCCATACAAATTCACCTTGCTCATTCAATTTATTTTGAAACACCAATTTAGTTCCAATTACATTCTTATCTGTAGGTCCTAGAACAATAATCCATGTATTATTCTTTTCAATCTAATTCAACTCTCCTTCCATAGCTTTAACCCAATTCTCATCTCTACAAGCTTCATCAACATCTTTAGGTTCAATCTTAGAAATCAAGCAATACTCTTCAACAATTCTTCTCCTAGTCATCACACCTCTATTCTTATCACCTATGATCTGATTCTCTTAGTGATTTAACCTTACCTACATGGGAGTCTTAGGATTTTCTTAATTTTTAGACTCTTGACCTCTTTCTTCTGCACTAACACTTGCATCTTCTTCATTCTTAGGCTTTTCCGAAACAATTTGCACTAGATTTTAGGTCTACACTTACTTTCATTTATCTACATTGACATCCTAATCATTTGAATCATATCCACAAGATCTGATTTGCTTCTGATTTCCTTCATCAATCTTCACATTAGCACTTTCAACAATATTCCTCAATCTTTTGTTATAACACCTGTAGGCCTTACTCTTAGTAGAATAACCAAGAAATATTCCTTCATCACTTCTAGCATCAAATTTCCCTAGACCTTCATCTCTGATGATATAGCATTTACTACCAATTTGTTTGAAATATATAACTATAGGAACATGACCAAACCATAACTCATAGGGATTCTCACTGTTATCACCTTTGATATCCACCCAGTTAATGGTATACACTGCAGTACTCACAACTTCTCTCTAATAGATATGCAAAAAATTTCCTTCAATCATCATGGTTCTAGCGGCTCCCTGAATTGTCCTATTCTTCCTCTCCACAACACCATTTTGTTGAGTGGTCTGCAGAGCAAATAACCATCTCTTAACCCCATTCTCTTCACAAAAAGAATTGAGCTCACCGAAAGTAAATTCACCACCTCTATTAGATCTCAGATACTTTAGCTTTTGTTCAGTGTCTATCTCAACCATAGCTTTGAAATTCTTGAACTTCCCCAATTCCTTAGACTTCTCCCTTAAGAAAGTAACCCACATAATCCTTGAATAGTCATCAATCAACAACATGAAAACCTGTCACCCTGCAAGCTTCTCACTCTAGAGGGACCACATAGATCAGTATGCACAAGATCTAATATCACATCAAAAGTATACTACTTGATTTTGAAATAAACTCTTGTCCACTTCCCTAACTGACATTCCTTACATACCAGATTAGAAGGCTTTATAATCTTAAGCAGATATCTCACTGCTTGAGTGGAACTTATCTTAACTATGTAGTCAAAATTCACATGACATATCCTTCTATTCCATAACCAACTTCATCAATCTGGGCAATTAAATAAATTTTACCACCAGCGTTCAAGTGAAAGATATTACCTTTAGTCTTTGTACCTAATGCAATCTCTATTTCGAAGCTACTCAAGATCTTACACTTTCCATTCTTGAATTGAAAATCATATCCCTTATAAACCATCTGTCCAACACTCAAAAGATTATGCTTTAGACCTTCAACATATAAAACATCATCAGTGTTATGCTTATTATCAAGATAAATAGAACCTCTACCATGGATTATAACAGCTTTGTTATCACCAAATCTTACTACACCACCATCATACTCTTCCATACTCACAAAATTACTCTTACCACCTTTCATATGATGAGCACAACCACTATCAGTAACCCATTTATCTTTCTCTTCAATTTTAGTAGCTAAAGCTTTCTCTTCTATAATGCAACTAGTAGAATCAATAGTCACCAGATCATCTTCCTTGATAGCAATGAACACCTACTCATCTCTTGAATTTCCCTTCTCAGACTCATCATCAGTCACACCTTCATCAACAACAAAATGATACTTCTTCTAATATTTAGACTTATATGACTTCAATGGCTTCTTAGAAACTCTCTCTAGACACCTTGAGGCAAAATATCCTATCTTATTGCATGAAAAACATTTAATAGGCAACTTTCCTTCATACTTACCGACTCCTTTACGCAATCTTTTGGTTGCAGACACCTAAAATTGTCATGTCTAATTAAATAAATATTTATTTATTTAATTATTTTATCCTACGTCTTCTATTAATTAAATAAATTCTTATTTATTTAATTAATTCATTAATCCTCTTCTAAGCTTTTCCTAATTTAAATAAATACTTTTATTTATTTAAATTGTCCCTTTCTTAAATTAAATAAATATTTTATTTTTTTAATTGATCCCACTTCCTCTATTAATTAAATAAATTTTTATTTATTTAATTAAATCACTAGCCTTTTCTACCCATGATACATGTCACTGATCTCTTAATTCTTCTCTTACCTAACCCTTTTATCATTTAATTATTTCCTCTACCTACCCTTTAATCCTAGCCGACCATTTATCTTTACACCTCTTAATCTTATCCCTCCATTTCTTACAGTGTTCTCGATATAAGAGGATGCCCTCTTCATTATCAACGCTAACAACTGCTTCAATCAAGCCTTCTTACAATCAAGCTATCAACCACATTTATGGTCTTTATTTAGCTCTTGTGTACACTTAAAATCTAAAAGCTAATATATCAAATAAGATCAACGAAGATAGGACAATGGAGATTGAAACCCTACTAGACATGTGAATGGTATATCTTGTTTTATTTTATTTATTTTCATGGTCTTAGGTATCTTAATTTGTGTATGGTGGATCATTTTCATTGTTAGGCTAGGGTTTTGTGTTTGATCCTTGTTAGTCTTTCAACATTGTTGTTTCCATTAATCCATTTTCACCATATACACTAGCAATCAAGGCTTCAATCTCTTCAAGCTCTCTTTCGTCTCCCCCAAGCTCTCTCATCTCCTTCTCATATCTCGATACCCTTGTATAACTTTCTCCTAGATCATATTTATGCTTCCTGAATACATTATCTTTCAATGCAGATTCAGATTTAGGAGGGGCTTCACCATATTCGCTCAACTCAAAAGCAAGCAAGCTTTCCAATCAACATATCTCTAGTCACATTGGTAGCAGTCCAGATCTCGTCGATAGTAGAAAGCTTATGCTTGTAAGTAGGAGGCAAGGATCTCAACACCTTAGCAACAATATCAAATTCTTCTAATACTCCACCGACACATCTGATGTTCAATACAAGCTCATTTACTTTCTGCATAAAGGAGGTAATGGTCTCACCTTCGCCCATCTTCAACATCTCATACTTTCCTTTCAAGCTCTGCAACTTAGCAATTTTCACATGACTGTCACTTTCATACAAAGTCTCCAGCTTCTTCCAGATCTCATGAGTAGTCTGCAGATCCATCACATTAGTCATCCTTTAATCATACAAGGCACTCAACAATGCTTCTTTAGCTCTAATATTGAATCCAACTTCCTTTATCTCATTAGGAGTGGTAGGACCATTTTGAGGAGCATTATTCACATTCTTAGTAATCTTCCAATAGTCTTCACTGATGAATCACAAACAGAGTATTTTTTAGTGGTGAATTTTCACCTTTTTGCGAATTCTGCTATTCCATTTTCCCAGAATTGGTGAATAGTATTGGACAACACAATGGCCAAATAGCCTATAATTTTGACATTAACGGTTCAATGTATTTCAGATTTGCCATTGACCACATATCGTTTCAGGTGGATACCCGTTATATTCACCTAGAATCACTCGAATGTGGGTATTAGATCACCTCCCTTATTCGCCAAAAATAGTAACACGACACTGTACCCAATACCTATTTCGCCAACGGTTAATTAAATCTTCATTGCACGCACCGACCTATTTCGCCAATTTTTAAATTTTATGTTAAGCATAATGAGACCCAATTCACCAATAACAATTAAAATATTATAAGCATTCGAGGACTCATTTCGCCAAATTCCAATGCATATAAAGTATGACACCTACATACAAATTGGAGGGCCAATAAATGATAAATCAATGATGACCAGTTAGTACCAAACTGGTATTGAAAGGGGGGGTGAATCAATACTGAGAAAAATAGTTTCTCTTGAACTGGTTAGATTGAGAACCCTGCCATTTGACTGCCAAGCAATAACACTAGTCTAAACCAGATTACTACCGGTTAAGCACAGAGAAAGACATAACCTGGTAACTCAGTTTTCCACACAATCAAGCATCTTATTTCCACTTCACCCATATGCATACACTAGTAATACTTTAATAGGAATGTAAAGACTTGCAGGTTCAACATGCTTTACCGCTTAACAGAGAATAACAAAGCATCATATGAAAAGCATCACACATAACACACATATTTTTCACGTGGAAACCCAACTGGGAAAAACCACGGTGGGGAAGAATACCCACAAGCTGTTCTTTGAACCCTTTTGAAGTCCACTATGTTAGGAGCCTAGTCCGGTTAAAGACTTTACAATAGGTTCTGTTAGGAACCGATCCTGCTAGGGATCACCCGGTTAAGGGATGGCTAACATACCCGATTAAGGATTAAACCCGGTTAAAGGTTACCTTGTTAGAAGATTTTTAGAACTCAATGATTTTGAGTCACCCTGTTAAAGGATTTACAGCAAGCCGGTTAAAGCTACCCTATTAAGGGATTTTCCAACTGTTGAAGTGATTACAGGTCAACAAGTATTACAATGATCTGGTAACAACACTCAATGCCAATGCAGATCTGCTTCAGTTCCTTCCTTCTGCACTCACAATTTGCAGGTATCTATTCTCATATCTAGTTTGGCAAGAATCACATATCTTTGCACTTAGATACACACAGAACATTTGCCAACCACCTCAACAGGAAAAACAACATCGACCTTATAGGAAACAGATAGGTTGGTAGCATAAACCCTAAACCCTAAACATTTAGGTTAAGTAATTCAGTCGGTTCAATCCTGATCATTGAACACTTTGCTTTGAATACAACGATCTTGAACAGATCTTAAGACGTTCTCCATTGTTCGTTCTTCACCTCATCTTGGAGGCAATAACCCATCACACATTCTCCACCATTTGTAGAGACTTCACATATTCCTGAGGTAGATAGGATCAATCTCCTTCATGCAAGATCCTTCACGCGCACAGAGATGACGTGGCAACACAATCTATTCTTCATTACAATGCTAGCACGACACACAATGTCATCAGTTGAATCACATAGGCATAGAATACTTCAACCGGAAACCTTGAAGCTAAGACTACCAACTGGTAGTCATACCATATGAAACCTTGATACAAAACATTCCATATACCGGTTCACGTTCCAACATACCGGTTCTCTTGGACAAACATACCGCTTCACTTGTTCACATATACCGGTTCACATTTTCACATATATCGGTTCACATTTCAACATACCGGTTCACTTGGACAAACATACCGCTTCACTTTTTCACATATACCGTTTCTCTCACAAATGCTTACTTCAATATACTGGTTCACTCTTCATCATATTGACATCATATTGACATCAATGGCAACATACAATATCATCATGTCAACATACTCTACACATATGCCAACAAGCTCCCCCTTTGGCATTGACGGAAATATACAAAGATATCTCAGAGCTTTACATCTCTTCCCCCAATACTGCAGATATCTTCTCCGCTTCACATCTTCTCCCCCTTTGACAACAATGCCAAAGTGAAGGCATAAACATTTATGATCTACTATGCTGCTCCCCCTAAGGAGTAGCATCCTTCAACACACCAATCCTGAGAAAAATATATCAATGTAAGTCCTGACTAATGTGGAGCACACACCTTTAGTTCACCTCTTGAAGGGGCAGCACCCCTAATTCACCTCTCAAATACATAAAATTAGCCTTCGGTAGAGGCTTGGTGAATATGTCTACTAACTGCTCCTTACTGGAAACATGTTCCAGTACAACTTCTTTGTTCTGAACCTTTTCCCTTAAGAAATGATACTTAAGCTCAAAGTGCTTGGTTCTAGAATGTAAAACCGGATTCTTGGAGATGTTAATCACACTTGTGTTGTCACAACATATACTTACCAGTTCAAATACAGGAACTTTGAAGCCATTTAATACATGCTTCATCCAAATTGTCTAGGTGCAGTTCGTAAATGTTGCAACATACTCTGCTTCTACTGTAGACTGAGAGATACAACTCTATTTCTTACTCATCCACGAGATTAGTCTTCCACCAAGAAAGAATGCACCATTGGTTGTGCTCTTCTGGTCGTTCACATTACCAACCTAGTCAACATCTGTAAACACTTTCAGGTTGAAATCATTACTGTATGGATACCATAATCCATAGTCAATAGTTCCCTTCAGATATCTCAGAATCCGCTTGACTGCTACCAAGTGAGATTCTCTTGGGATTTTCTGGAATCGTGCAACAATGCCCATTGCATGTGCAATGTCCAGTCTGCTATGTACTACATAGTACAATTTACCAATCATTGATCGGTATTCCTTCTCATTTACCAACCCTGACTCATCCTCTTTGGATAATTTACAACCGGTTACCATCAGTGTACCAACCGGTTTGCTGTCTTCCATGCCAAAGGTCTTCAACACCTCTTTGACATATTTGGACTGAGTGATAAAGATTCCATCTTTCATTTGTTGAATCTGTAGTCCAATGAAGAACTTAATCTCCCCTATAAGTGACATCTCAAACTCCTTTTTCATCTTATCAACAAAATCATGACTCATCTTGTCATCTCCTCCAAAGATTATGTCATCAACAAATACCTCACAGATCAGAATCCAACCTCATTCTGACTTCAGGTAGATATTACTATCCTCACTTGTTCTCTCAAATCCAATCTTCACAAGATGGGAGTGCAAGCATTCATACCATGCTCTAGGTGCCTACTTTAGTCCATACAAGGCCTTATGTAGCCTACACACCATGTCACTGTCTTTTGATAGGGAAAACCCATCTGGTTGCTCTATATACACCTCCTCTTCATTCCATTTAGAAATGCAGACTTTACATCCATTTGATATACCTTGAATCCCTTGAATGCTGCATATGCCAGAAGCATACGAACTCCTTCCAATCTAGCTACTGGAGCAAAGGTTTCTCCATAGTCTTCTCTTTCTTCTTGGGCATATCCTTTACACACCAATCTGGCTTTGTTTCTAACCACTGAGCCATCTTCATTCAACTTATTTTTGACAACCCATTTGGTGCGAATGGCATTTTTATGCTCCGGTCTAGGTACCAAAGACCATGTACCATTCTTTTCTATCTGGTCAAGTTCCTCTTCCATCACCTTGATCTAGTCTTCATCTTTATGTGCCTCTCTAAATGTTTTAGGCTCAAATTCAGAGATCATGCAAGAGTTTTCTCTGGTCTTTCTTCTTATAAGAATTCTTGCATCCTTGTCTCCTATGATCTGCTTTGGATCATGATTCAGCTTTACATACCTAGGAATGATCTTAGTTGTTTCCTCTTGCTTTTCTTCTTCATCCTCATCTTCATCAGCATCAGCATCCACTGGTGTAGGAGCACCGTTACTAGTGCTTGGATGTTTTGTAACCGGTTCCCAGAAGGTTACTACTGGTTCATCTCTTACTTTCTCACTGTCGGTTTCCTCAGATTTCTCAGAGGTTTCATCAACTCTAACATTGATGCTTTCAATAATTCTATGAGTCCTATTGTTGAAACATTTGAGAGCTTTTCTCTTTGTGGAATACCCTAGGAATATTCCCTCATCACATTTAGCATCAAACTTGCTCTGATGTTCACTCCTCTTGATATAACATTTACTACCAAACACTGTGAAGTAGCTTACCACTGGTGTCTTACCGGTCCAATATTCATAAGGTGTTTTGTCCTTACCCTTTTTGATGAGTACCCGGTTCATTGTGTAGGCTATAGTGCTCACCGCTTCTCTCCAAAAGATGTGAGCAACCTTTCCTTGGATCAACATAGTTCTAGCTGCTTCAACCATAGTCTGGTTGTTTCTCTCTACTAGGCCATTCTGTTGTGGAGTCCGGAGGGCAGACAGTTGCCTCTTGATGCCATTCTCTTCACAGTATTGGTTGAATTCACCGGAAGTGAATTCTCCTCCTTGATCGATTCTTAAGCACTTAATCCTCTTACTGCTTTCTTTTTCTACAAGTGCTCTGAAGGCTTTGAAATTTCCAAAAGCTTTAGATTTGTCCTTTAAGAATGTGACCCACATCATTCTTGAGCAATCATTAGTAAGAATCATAAAATACCTATCTCCTTGCACACTCCTAGTTTTCATAGGACCACACAAATCAGTATGCACAAGATCAAGTAAATTGTCTGCAGTGAAAGGTTTACCTTTGAAGGTTGACGAAGACATTTTCCCCAGTTGACACTCTCTGCACAAAGGATTTTCCGGTTTGCTTAGCATAGGCAATCCTCTAATTGCCTTAATCTTACTGGCCTTCACAATATTATCAAAGTTTACATGGCAGAGTCTCCTATGCCATATCCAACTATCCTCAAACTTGGCCATAAGACATGTACTGACATTAGCATTTAGCTAAAATAGGTTACCTTTGGTCTGCATACCAGTAGCCATCAGTTCACCACTCTTTCCTTTGATTTTACACACTCCATTTTTTAATTCCAGAGTGAGTCCATTATCATTCAGTTGAGAAACACTCAAAAGGTTGTGCCTTAGACCTTCTACCCAATATATTTTTGAATTCTAGAGTGAGTCCATTATCATTCAGTTGAGCAACACTCAAAAGGTTGTGCCTTAGACCTTTTACCCAATACACATTGTCAGCACTGCTTCTTCCATTCAGAGAGATGGACCCTCTTCCTTTTACCATACATGGTGCATCATTACCAAAATGAACCACACCACCATCATACTCTTCCAGAGATAGAAACTTACTCCAGTCACCAGTCATGTGGTGAGAACAACCACTATCAATAATCCACTCATTGGAAATATCAAAGCGGGAGACAAGAGCCTTCCTGTCTGACACATCTTCCTTGACTACTACAAACATAATATCTTCATTTTCTTCATCTTCTGATTCCTCATCAGTGACACCTTCATCAACTTCTACAAAACAGTTTCTCCAGTTTCCTCCTTTGAACTTCTTGAACCTCTCCGGTTTATCCGTGTTGTCACCATTAGGACAGTTTACAACAATATGTCCTATCTAGTTACAAGAAAATCATTTCAAAGGAAGCTTACCTCTATATTTACCGGTTCCCTTGGGAAGTCTCTTGGCAAGAAGAGCTTCAAATTCCATTAGGATCTCCTCATCATCCATTTCTCTACTTTGTCTTGGTTCACCACTGGTACTAGCTTCTTTGCCTTTTCTGGATGGTGCAGCAGATGCTCTGAAGGCTAATTCAGTCTTCTAAATACTGCCATCATACTTATTTAGCTCATAAGCTGTTAACTTTGCAATGATGGAGTCCATGGATACCTTTGTCTTGTCTACAAACTTCAACTCTTGAATAGCAACAACCCTTATTTCATAGACCGGTAATAAGGATCTCAAAACTTTGCTAACAATAGTGGAATCTTCCATTTTACCACCTGCACTCTTGATATCTCCAACAACATTTTTGATTCTTATTCCATATTGTTGAATGGTCTCTCCTTCAACCATCCGCATGTCTTCAAACTTTCCCCTAATGCTTTCTTCCTTAGCTTGTTTCACATGCTCATCACCGCCATAGATATTCTCAAGGGCATCTCATACTTCTTTGGGATTGTCTTTGTCCTGAACATCAATAAACTCAATGTCAGATAAACTACTAATTAGGGCTTCCATGACATTCTCATTCTCCTAAATCTCTCTCTTTTGGTCATCGGTGAGAGTACCGGTAGGTATAACATAAGCATTCTCAACATAGCTCCAATGTTGAGCACCCATGCTTTTGATGTATATCTTCATTCTGTCTTTCCATATTTTAAAGTTGTTTGTGTTGAACTTTGGACCTTCCCTCTTCATCATTAGAGTAGGATCATTACCTCAAGAGATTAAGCTTACAACACAGAGGACCTAGAGAAAGCTTTGATACCAATTGATAAATCAATGATGACCAGTTAGTACCAAACCGATACTGAGAGGGGGGGGTGAATCAGTACTGAGAAAAATAGTTTCTCTTGAATCAGTTAGACTGAGAACCCCGCCATTTGACTGGCAAGCAATAACACTAGTCTAAACCAAATTACTACTAGTTAAGAACAGAGAAAGACATAAATCAGTAACTCAGCTTTCCACACAATCTAGCATCTTATTTTCACTTCACCCCTATGCATACACTAGTAATACTTTAACAGGAATGTAAATACTTACAGGTTCAACATGCTTTACCACTTAACAAAGACTAACAAAGCATCATTTGAAAAGAATCACACATAACACACATATTTTTCACGTGGAAACGCAACTGGGAAAAACCACGGCGGGGATGAATACCCACAAGCTGTTCTTTGAACCCTTTTGAAGTTCGCTCTGTTAGGAGCCTAGTCTAGTTAAAGACTTTACAATAGGTTCTGTTAGGAACCGATCCTACTACGGACCACCCAGTTAAGGGATGGCTAACATACCCGGTTAAGGGTTAAACCTAGTTAAAGGTTACCTTGTTAGAGGATTTTTAGAACTCAATGATTTTGAGTCACCCTGTTAAAGGATTTACAGCAAGTCGGTTAAAGCTACCCTGTTAAGGGATTTTCCAACTGTTGAAGTGATTAGAGGTCAACAGGTATTACAATGATCTGGTAATAGCACTCAATGCCAATGTAGATCTGCTTCAGTTCCTTCCTTCTGCACTCACAATCTACAGGTATCTATTCTCATATCTGGTTTGGCAAGAATCACGTATCTTTGCACTTAGATACACACACAACATTTGCCAACCACCTCAACAGGAAAAACAACATTGACCTTTTAGGAAGCAGATAGGTCGGTAGCATAAACCCTAAACATTTAGGTTAAGCAATTCAGTCGGTTCAATCCTGACCATTGAACACTTTGCTTTGAATATAACGGTCTTGAACAGATCTCAAGACGTTCTTCGTTGTTCATTCTTCACCGCATCTTGGAGGCAATAACCCATCACACGTTCTCCACTATTTTTAGAGACTTCGCACATTCCCAAGGTAGATAGGATCAATCTCCTTCATGCAAGATCCTTCACGTGCACAAAGCTGACGTGGCAACATAATCTATTCTTCATTACAATGCTAGCACAACACACAATATAATCAGTTGAATCACATAGGCATAGAATACTTCAACCGGAAACCCTGAAGCTAAGACTACCAACCGGTAGTCATACCATATGAAACCTTGATACAAAACATTCCACATACCGGTTCACATTCCAACATACCAGTTCTCTTGGACAAACATACCGCTTCACTTGTTCACATATACCGGTTCACATTTTCACATATATCGGTTCACATTTCAACATACCGGTTCACTTGGACAAACATACCGCTTCACTTTTTCACATATACCGGTTCTCTTGCAAGTGCTTACTTCAATATACCGGTTCACTCTTCATCATATTGACATCAATGATAGCATACAATATCATCATGTCAACATACTCTGCACATATGCCAACAATAAAACATTATAAGCATTCGAGGACCCATTTCGCCAAATTCCAAATTTCCAATGCATATAGAGTATGACACGTACATACAAATCAGAGGGCCAATAAGATGCATTTTGAAAAACCTGCGAAATTCACCATAAATGGAATCATGGATTGATATAAACACAATTGAAAGTTTGAAATATTCTTCCTTACAATTTGTTCATGTCTGATTAGTAAATTTGGGAGCTCTCGATTTGCATTGTGCAATTTGAGTTGGAACCTTGAAGTTGATTGTAGGGCAAAGGGCCAGAGTTGCAATCCTGCAACACAAGCCCAGACATTCCGGATTCCTGATTCAGAGAATTGAGAAAGCATAAAGGTGAGTAATCATTTCTTCATACTTCATAGTATTAGTTTTAATTTGTAGTGAGAGGTCAAGATGTTAGACAATGGTGAGACTCCTCAAGGTGGTGAAGGGATTGAGATGTCAGACAATGGTGAGACTCCTCAGGGCAATGAAGGGATTGGGAGGCCAAACAATTGTAAGAATCCTTAGGGCAATGAAGGGATTGGGAGGCCAGATAAGGGTAAGACTCCTCACGACAGTGAAGTGATTGGGAGGCCATCAAAACGCCCAAAACTTAGAGATACTACCATAAAGTCTTACTTTGGAATTGGCAAAGTTCCTGGTCCGTCAACTTCTGTAGTTGCAAAAGCCATTCACATTAGCTCACCACCACCACAAGGTGGGATTGCCATTGAGTTAAATGCATCAAATGAGGATGACAATATCGACATGGGAGAAGATGTTGTAAGGGATACCCACAATGAGATAACTCACTTGGATGAAAATGCTTGCATTGAAGATGATGTTGGTAGGAAGAAAAAAAAAAAAGTAAAAATGGGGCGGGAGTGGGAAATGACAAGGAGCTTTAAGCTTGATTGGGTAGCAAAGTACCCATTTATTGAACCAGTCCCAAACAATGATGAACAACCAATATAATGCAGGTGTAAGATTTGTAGCTGGAAACTAAAAGAGAGAAGAAGTTGCTGCTAAAGCTTGACACCATAAAAAAGCATATTGGTAAGGTTTATGAAAAACAGATCATAGATGGAAAGGAAACACCAGTAATAAGATGGAAATCAAATGAAGGATGTCTTCATGTTAAATATGTCGTGGAATATGAAGATCATAACCACAAAATGATACTGATTGGTAATAGTGGAAATACAATCAAAGCTGGGCTTGAACATGCAGCGAAAGATGCAAACCTGGAAAAGACTATTCAGATGAGTGCTATTTTTCATATTATGTCGAGAGGGCATCCTATGAAAGATTTTCCAGAATATAGTAATTTATTATCTTTTTTGAATGTTCCTCGCTATCTTATGTCACATTGGTCGATAAACACTGGATGGGAAATGGCAAACTGTCTCGCTAAGGTGGAAAAGAAAAATTTACAGGAGAGTGTAAAAGAGTCAAAATTCATTTCATTATCCATAGATGAAGTTACTGCAGTAGATAACACTGCTTGGGTCTGTATGCATGTGTATATCGTAAAAGAACATGTCCGTCAAGCTCATCTACTCTGTGTTTGTAAAATGAGAAATTCAACAACAAAAAAATTATATTTGAAAGTTAAGAAAGCTTTGAATATTTGAATATTCAACCGGTTTGTTGTCTTCCATGCCAAAGGTCTTCAACACCTCTTTGACATATTTGGACTGAGTGATAAAGATTCCATCTTTCATCTGTTGGATCTATAGTCCAATGAAGAACTTAATCTCCCCTATGAGTGACATCTCAAAATCTTTCTTCATCTCATCAGCAAACTCATGACTCATCTTGTCATCTCCACCAAAGATAATGTCATCAACAAAAACCTCACAGATCAGGATCTGATCTCCTTCAGACTTCAAGTAGATATTGCTATCTTCACTTGTTCTCTCAAATCCAATCTTCACAAGATGGGAATGTAGGCACTCATACCATGCCCTAGGTGCTTGTTTTAGACCATATAAGGCTTTATGTAGCCTACATACCATGTCACTGTCTTCAGATAGGGCAAACCCATCTGGTTGCTCAATATACACCTCCTCTTCAAGTACACCATTTAGGAATGCAAACTTTACATCCATTTGATATACTTTGAACCCTTTAAAAGATGCATATACAAGAAGCATACGAACTCCTTCCAATCTGGCTACAAGAGCAAAGGTTTCTCCATAGTCTTCTCCTTCTTCTTGAGCATATCCTTTGCACACCAATCTGGCTTTATTCCTAATCACTGTGCCATCCTCATTCAGCTTGTTTCTGAACACCCATTTGGTGCCAATGACATTTTTATGCTCTGGTCTGGGTACCAAGGACCATGTACCATTTTTCTCTATCTGGTTTCCTCTTCCATTGCCTTGATCCAGTCTTCATCTTTATGAGCCTCTTTGAATAATTTAAGCTCAAATTCAGAGATCATACATGAGTTTTCTCTGATCTTTCTTCTTGTGAGGATTCCTGCATCCTTATCTCCTATGATCTGCTTAGGATCATGATTCAGCTTGACATACCGAGGAATGCTCTTGACTGGTTCTTCTTGCTTTTCCTCTTCATCCTCATCTTCATCAGTATCAGCATTCACCGGTTCAGGAACACTGTTACTGGTACTTGGTTGACTGACAACTGATTCTCAAAAGGTTGCAACCGGTTCATTTAGAGCTTGCTCACTGCCAGTTTCCTTAGTTTTCTTAGAGGATTTATCAACTCTTACATTGACACTTTCCATAATTCTCTGAGTCCTATTGTTGTAACACTTGAGAGCTTTACTCTTGGTGGAATATCCTAGGAATATTCCCTCATCGCATTTAGCTTCAAATTTGCCCTGATGTTCACTCCTCTTGATGTAACATTTGCTGCCAAATACCCTAAAGTAGCTAACCATAGGTGTCTTACCGGTCCAATACTCATAAGGAGTTTTGTCCTTACCTTTCTTGATGAGTACCCGGTTCATTGTGTAGACTGCAGTGCTCACCGCTTCTCTCCAAAAGGTGTGAGCTACCTTTCCTTGAATCAACATAGTTCTAGCTACTTCAACCACAGTCCAGTTATTCCTCTCTACGAGGCCATTCTGTTGTGGAGTCCAGGGGGCAGACGGTTGCCTCTTGATGCCAAAATCTTCACAATAATTGTTGAATTCACCTCCATGATCAGTTCTGAGACACTTGATCCTTTTACCGCTTTCCTTCTCCACTAATGCTTTGAAAACTTTGAACTTCACAAAGGCTTCAGACTTGTCTTCCAAGAATGTGACCCACATCATTCTTGAGTAGTCATCAGTGAGAATCATGAAGTACCTATCACCCTACACACTTCTAGTTTTCATAGGACCACACAAATCAGTATGCACAAGATCAAGCAAGTTGTCAGCAGTGAAAGATTTACCTTTAAAGGTTGAGGAAGACATTTTCCCCAATTGACACTCTCTGCACAAGGTATTATCTGGTTTGCTTAGCACCGACAAGCCTCTAATTGCCTTGATCTTACTAGCCTTCACAATGTTATCAAAGTTTACATGGCAGAGTCTCCTATGCCATATCCAGCTATCATCAAACTTAGTCATAAGACATGTACTTATATTTGCATTCAGATGAAATAGGTTACCTTTGGTCTGCATGCCAGCAGCCACCAATTCATTATCTTTTCCTTTGATTCTGCAGACTCCATTCTTGAATTCCAGAGTGAGGCCACTGCCATTCAGCTGGGCAACACTTAGAAGGTTGTGTTTGAGACCATCAACCTAGTACACATTGTCAGCACTACTCTTTCCATTCAAAGAGATGGACCCTCTACCTTTGACCATGCATGGTGCATCATTGCCAAAGTGAACCACACCTCCATCATACTCCTCCAAGGATAGAAACTTGCTCTAGTCACCAGTCATATGGTGAGAACAGCCACTGTCAATGATCCACTCATTGGAATTATCAAACCGAGAGACAAGAGCCTTCTTGTCTGACACATCTTCTTTGACAGCAACAAACACAATATCTTCATTTTCTTCATCCTCTGATTCTTCATCTGTGACACCTTCATTAACTGCCACAAAACAGTTTCTTCGGTTTCCTCCTTTGAATTTCCTGAACCTTTCTTGTTTGTCCTTGTTATCGCCATTAGGACAGTTTATAGCAATATGTCATATCCGGTTACAAGTAAAGCATTTCAAAGGTAGCTTACCTTTGTATTTACCGGCTCCTTTAGGAAGCTTGCTGGCAAGGAGAGCTTCAAATGCCATCAAAATCTCTTCATCATCCATTTCTCTGCTCTGTCTAGGTTCACCACTGGTGCTAGCTTCTTTTCCTTTTCTGGATGGTATAGCAGAGGCTTTAAAAGCTGATTTGGTCTTTTGAACACTGCCATCAAAACTATTTAGCTCATAGGATGTCAAATTGGCTATGATGGAATCCAAGGATACCTTAGTCTTGTCTATTGATCTCAGCTCCTGTATTGCAGCAACCCTTATTGCATAGACCGGCAATACGGATCTCAGGACTTTGCTTACCATAGTGGAATCTTCTATTTTACCACCTACACTCTTGATTTCTCCAACAACTGTTTTGATTCTTATTCCATACTGCTGGATGGTCTCTCCTTCAACCATCCACATATCTTCAAAAATCCCTCTCAGGCTTTCTTCCTTAGTCTGTATTACATGTTCATCACCACCATAGATATTTTCAAGAGCATCCCATACCTCTTTGGGATTTACTTTGTCCTGAACATCAATAAACTGAATGTCAGATAGACTACTAATAAGGGCTTCCATGACTTGCCCATTTTCTTGTATCTCTCTCTTTTGGTCATCGGTGAGAGCACCGGTAGGGACAACATAGACATTCTCAACATAACTCCAGTGTTGAGCACCCATGCTTCTGATGAATATCTTCATCCTATCTTTTCATATACCGAAATTCTCCCTGTTAAACTTTGGACCTTCCCTCTTCATCATTTGACTGGGATCTTTACCTCAAGCGGTTAAGCTTACAACACAGAGAACCTAAAGTGCTCTGATACCAATTGATAACTCAATGATGAATGAATAATACCAAACCGGTACTGAGAGGGGGGGTGAATCAGTAGAGTCAAATTATAGTCCAAAACCGGTTTGACAACAAATACTCCAAATGACTGGCAAGCAGTGTCACTGGTTGAAATAGAGTGCAACCGGTAAGACCCAGAACAATCATAAACCGGTTACTCACTTAGATTTCCTCTTAGCTCAATACTATAGTACCATTACACCCTCATGCATGAACATGTAAACTATCATGATATCTTCACAATAGTTAGTTCAATATGTTTTATAGACAGGCATAAAACACAGAACCATCATATGTTTAACAGGTAATAATAAAGCATCACAAGATAAAAGCATCACACATGACACACATATTTTTCACATGGAAACCCAACTGGAAAAAACCACGGTGGGAATGAATACCCACAAGCTACTTTTTGAACTCTTTAGAAGTCCACTCTATTAGGAGCCTTGTCCGGTTAAAGACATTACAATAGGTTCTACTAGGAACCAATCCTATTAGGGATCACCCGGTTAAGGGATGGCTATAATACCCGGTTAAGGGTTAAACCCGGTTAGGGTTACCTTGTTAGAGGATTTCAAGAACTCAATAGCTAAAGAATCTCTAGAGCTCTATAGCTTCCCAGAACTCAATAACTCCAAGTTACCCTGTTAAAGGATTTGTATCAAGCTAGTTAAGGCTATCCTGTTAGGGGATTTCACAACTATTGAAGTGGTTAAAGATCAACAGGAATTACAATGATCTGGTAACAACACTCAATGCCAATGTAGATCCATTTTTGGCTCTTCTTCACCTTCTACACATTCACTTGGCAGGTATCTCCTCACTCTTTTTGTCTGGCAAGAATCACGTATCACTTCCCTTGGATACACACATACAACTTTTGCCAACAACTTTAGAAAGAAACACAACATCGACCTTATAGGAAACAAACAGGTCGGTAGCAAAAACCCTAAACCCTAAACTTGTTAGGTTAAGCAATTCAAACGGTTCAATCCTAACCATTGAATCATACTACATTAAATGCAACAATCTTGAATCAATCTCAAAACATTCTCCATCGTCCATTATCCACCGATTTCATGGCGGCTGATAACCCATCACGCGTTATCACCATTTGAAAAACTTCGCACATTCCGAAGGTGGATAGGGATAGTCTTCTTCATGCAAGATCCTTCACATGCATAGGGCTTACGTGGCAACATGATCTGTTCTCCGTTATACTGCTAACTCATCACATAGAGATCACCTATTGAGTCACACAGGCTTAAGGTACTCCAACCGGAAATCCTGAAGTGGAAATTGCCTACCAACCGGTAGTCATACAATGCTTCCATGTGCCGGTTCCCATAACTACATGTCGGTTCACCTTGACATGCCGGTTCACCTTGAACAAATATACTGCTTCACTTTGGCATATATACCAGTTCACACATATGTCGGTTCACATCATATCACATATTGAAATCAATGACAACATATAATATCATTATGTCCTCATACTAGTTCACATAATGCCAACAGTTGAGTCATATTAGTTATTACAATTTACAAGTAACAAAACTATAGTTGTTGTTGATTATTTTTTATATTGTATTCCTTGAAATTGTCAATCAAAACATAAACTTATTTCATATTTTTAAATGTGAATTTGAATTATTAGTAAACAATTAGAATTTAGTTTCTGATAGTTGTTTGTAACTGCATGTTGGCCCTGTTACTATATATTTTAGTTCTAGTTTAAGAAATTTAGAGTCTTGACTCTTAGAGGTAAGAGAATATATTTCGTTCTGAATGAAGTCTGATTCTTGAATATATATTATCTTTGGTAAATTGGTTCCAAATTATGCTTAACATCAAATGCAACAATTTGTGTCACAAGATCTATAAAATTATTTATATTGCATAACTATTAGAACCTTTCTACATTAAATGCTTAACATGATGTTAAAACAACATATGTTCCATTTTTCCAAAATGCCAACTGCAAGGCTCAAAATGTCCTCTGTGATCATAATCTTTGTCTTAAAATATGATATATTCCCTTCTTCAAATTGTCCAAATTCAAAAATCCTCAATACCGTTCATGTCGGGAAGACCAGACAAAGTCTGTCTGACTTCAAGAGTCACACCTGTTAGGACTGCATTTTTTTTGGCTAAGTCATGTCGAGCTTCGATTCATTTTGTGGTTTTATCCTCTGGTTTTATGGAAGTGTTTTTTCCCAAGTTTTGGTCATGTTCATGGCAATTAGGTTTTTTTGTTTGTTTTTTGGGTTCGTTGGCTAGTTGTCGTGCATTGAAAATCTGAGTTGTCCTCTCTTTATTTGTCCATGTCAACATCAAGGGTGGTCAAACGGTCGGTCAAACATGTTTTATGTTTGATCTCTAACTCACAGATCAATTTCGTGTTTAACATTTTAAGTGGCGAGTTAGCGAGTGTTGGTCTGGGTTCAAATCGCGAGGTCTCTAGCTTTTTGGGTGTTAGCGTTTTATGTTGGCAAGTTGGATATTGTTAATGAAATTGCTTTGGTCATGAGGTTTCGAGTTGGTCTAATGTCATGCATTATAGCTATGAGAGTTAGCGAGTAAGTCATTTCATATAGTTGTCGCTAGCTCTCATGTTTGTTTAATGTTAGCATTTTTAGGTCGCGAGCTAGCAACTAGACAGTTTGTTGTTAAGTTTTATGGTTATTGCCAGCTCGTGAGGTTAAATGTCTGAAGGGGTGATCTAGCTGTGAGCCAGTGATAAGTTGGTTTAGGTTTACATCATGAGGTCTCTAGCTTTTTGGTTGTTAGCATTTTATGTTAGCGAGCTGGAAATTGTTAACGAAATTTCTTTGCGCGAGGTCTCAAGTTGGTCTGATGCCATGCATTATAGCCGTGAGAGTTAGCGAGTAACTCATTTCATACAGTTGTTGCTAGCTCTCATGTTTGTTTAATGTTAGAATTTTTAGGTCATGAGGTAGTGACTAGATAGTTTGTGGTTAAGTTTTATGGTTATCGCCAGCTCGCGAGGTTAAATGTCTAAAGATGTGATCAAGCCATGAGTTGGCGACAAGTTGGTTTGGGTTTAAATCTCAAGGTCTCTAGCTTTTTGGGTGTTAGCATGTTATGTTAGCAAGATGGATATTGTTAATGAAATTTCTTTGGTCGCGAGGTCTCGAGTTGGTCTGATGTCATGCATTATAGCCACGAGAGTTAGCAAGTAATTCATTTCATACAGTTGTCGCTAGCTCTCATGTTTTTTTAATGTTAGCATTTTTTAGGTCGTGAGCTAGTGACTAGATAGTTTGTGGTTAAGTTTTATGGTTATTACCAGCTCGCGAGGTTAAATGTCTGATGAGGTGATCAAGCTGCAAGCTGGCAACAAGTTGGTTTGGGTTTACATCGTGAGGTCTCTAGATTTTTGGGTGTTAGCATTTTATGTTAGCGAGCTGGAGATTGTTAATGAAATTGCTTTGGTCACAAGGTCTCGAGTTAGCCTGATGTCATGCATTATAGCCGTGACAGTTAGCGAGTAACTCATTTCATAGAGTTGTCGCTAGCTCTCACATTTGTTTAATGTTAGCATTTTTAGGTCACGAGCTAGCGACTAGACAGTTTGTGGTTAGGTTTTATGGTTATCGCCATGTCGTGAGGTTAAATGTCTGAAGACGTGATCAAGCCGCAAGCTTACGAGTGAAGTGCTAGTAGTTAAGAGATAAACAATTTTATGTTGGTGAGTACGCGATAAGGGTTAAAGTTACCACTATCTCAAGGTCATTGTGGTGACGAGGACTTAACATTTTAAGGTCAAGAATTGGCGAGTGGCGGTTCAGTTGCCCTCAATCACTAGCTCTGGAGGTTATGAAGGTTTAGAATTTTCAGCTTGTGAGTTGGAGATAGAGTCATAAGGGATTGTCGCTAGGTTGTGAGATTTTCTAATGGGCAGTTTTTCAAACAGAGGGTTGACAACTGTGTGCCACGTGTTTTAATAATTTGACGGGACGGCTAAGGTGTATGGAAACAAAGGGTCGGGACAAATGACGAAATGACATGTGGATTGTTTTGGCGCCTTTTGCTGAGTAAATACTAAAGTGAAATTTCATTCTAAGATAGTTTCTAAATTTTGCATACAACTCATTATGATGTTATTGTTTTTACGACTAGTTTATAGTTTTAAATTTTTAATGGCTGAATGCATGAGAATTAATGGCCGAGACGATGGCCAGTTCTTTCAAGGCCAAAAAATTATAAAGGAAGGATTGTGTTAAGGATTTTGCACACTCGCAATGATTTATGAGCCTTGGTCCGAGTGTTGACAGTGTGAGTGGTAGATTTCTCTCTGCAACTACAAGTTGTAGGCCCTAAGATTGTGACGGTGTCGAGTTCTCTGGTATAGATGTAATTATGCAGAATTTGTAGTTGTGTTCTTTAAGAAGATGAGTAGAGTGACGAGTAGCAGCAATTCTCAGGGGTCGGGGAGGAAATCAACCAGAGAGATGAAGTATTCAGAAGAATTTATTGAATTTCTGCCAGGGACATCTAATGGGTTGTCCATGAATGAGTATGCCTGAAAAGACACATGCAACCAGTGTAGAAACCTGGAGACCCCTGATATTTCTGGCGCTTATCTATTTTTGTACTTCTGGAACAACAGGGTAAAGAGAGTGCCCATGTCTAATCCTTGGGACTTGAACATGGCTAAACTTGTTGTGTCTTATGTATAAATGGATGTGGACCTGGTTAGAGAGCTGGCGAAGGCATATTGCCTTATAACTAGGGTAATTCAAAAGAAGGATAAATTTGCCCTAGTTACCATCAATAGGGTCGGTTTTGTTGAAGATTTCTAGATATCTGGTGCAACTTGCACGGATATCAACCTAGATAGAGAAAAGTAGGATTACGAGAATCATAAGAATATTCTGAAGAAGCACGCAATTCCCTGATACATGCCTAGGTCTGGTAGCCAGTCTCTGATTCCAATTCTTGACAATATGGAGGAGCTGTTTGATTTGAGTACTTTCCATTTCTATATGAAGTGTACAGTTTATGGATTATGTAAGGTGTTGGGGATGGATGGGAGCAGTACGGTGCCAGCTGAGCTTCTAATGATGGCAATGAACATCCAACACCCAAAAGTCAATAAAGATTATGATTATGTGGGATACTTGGTGCAACACATCCATGACACCTTGGTGGACATCCACAAGAATGCTTCTGTCATTAATTTCAAACATTATTCCATATTGATGCACCTGATTTTGTACTATGATGCAGATAAAATGGACAAATAATTGGTACTGGAAAGAGTGGAGTTCGACATGCTTATGCTAGTACAAAAGTGGACACGGGTGTGGAATAGTAGCACTTATGATTCCTCTTTTCTTTATTTTCAAAATTGGATTGTTTTACCTATCACAAATATGTTAGGAACAAAGAAAGAAAGACTTATCCTAGGTGTGAGGAGGGTTTTGAGGCCACAATAGTTTGTCCCTAATTGGCCCATTACTCATAACTGGGGGGATTTTTATTTCTTTGATAATTTTACTATCATGAGGGTATATGGGTGTCCTCAACCCCCACACATTTTACCAAAATTTGTTCCAATGAGATTAGCCATAATTGAATTCATTTGGCAACTCACTTTAGTTGATAAAGAATATTTATTAACTCACAGAAAGGGCACTTTTCTGCCTAGGTTGTGGGTAGTTCCTGACTTTACCATTGGCAAAAGATCCTTAGATGAAATTAATAATTGGTTAAAACAATACAGAATGGTAACTGCTTATTCTAGGTTTTGTGACCCTGAGTAGTTTATAAAACTTGCACTAAAGAGAATGACACTTTGGGCACAAGTGAAACATTACGAGACTCTTGATGAAGAGGATGTAGTTAGGAATTTGATGGAAAGGACTGTTGTGCAAGAGAGAAGAAGGAAATGGGGTAATTTGATGAGGTTAGAACAAGAATTCAAAGAGAGTGACCCCACTTTCATTGGTTTTTATCATCAAGAGGGTTATTTTGAAAGAATGGAGAAGATGCTCAATGCTTATGAGGACTTAATGGCTCAAATGCCAGGACAAAAGGAGCCACAAGAACCAAAGGATGAATTGTCCTCTCAAGGAAATACACATGTTGATTAGCTGGTAATGGATGTTGATATTGTTGAGAGTGGTGATGAGGTGGAATCTGTAGGGAACCACTTGTGAAAAGACAGAAGGTTGAGCAACGGGGAACATTGGTAAGGAAGGACCCTGCTAAGGCAGTGGTTGTTGAGAAAGGTAAATACTTTTAAGCTATCAGACAGAGGCTTAGGAAGAAGCCAGCTGAAGAATAAGTGGGAGAAGTGGATTTACCTTTGGCTACTCACATGGATGAAAGGATTATGCTATCAAAGTCTTTTATGGAAGATGGTTCTTTCATAAAAACAGATGAGTTCAAAATTTTCCTAATCAAACTTAAGCATAATGAATTGAGAAAAGAATTCGATTTGGGAGAGGGAGGTAAAGAGAAAAATGAACAAATTGTTCAAGCCCTCTAGCTGCATGATCCTGACAGTGAGGATTTAACGATGGAACAAGAAGGATTCCTTGTAGAAAATAGTGGAATGTTGTTATTGCCTGGGTGGGACATTCACTCCACCTTCATTATTGATCAAATCAAAAGACAAATGGATCCTCTTTTCAGATCAAAGGTCGATGCAAGAGATTTTGTAAAAGGATCAAGATTTGATCCCAAATCTAAGAGTCTTGCAATCTGATCACTTGCCCATGCCACACAGAATCCCCATCTCATGAATATTCCAGGGGAGAGAAGGGGAGATAGATTAATTTGAAATCTGCAAGACACTAGGGATAATGAAATTGCAGATTTAATGACACATGTCTCCTATATGAATAAAGATAAAACAATGGACTTGCAAAAAAGATATGTTGAAACATATAAGGAGCTAGTTGTAATTACAAAGAAGTATGAAGAAGAGATAATGAAGAGTGCAACAAAGGAGGAACAAATCAAGGAGCTAACTAAAAAATTAGACAATATGCAAAGTACATCCCATGGCCATACTATAGAGATGGTGGATGCCACCACCAATGTACCTGAGGAGTTTGTTCTTGTTTCTACTGAGGCTGCATTTCCTGACCAGATCAAGATTCAGCTTGAGGAGTATCCTGGGAGGATAGAGATGTTGGAGGAAACCAGAAATGAGAAAGGGATGTTTTCTCCATTGGAGGTTCTTCAACATAGAATTGATATGTTAAAAGGTCAAATTAAAGATGTTCATAACTTTCACATTTCTCTGAAGGAAGCTGGTGATGTGTGTTTTTCTACCATTTCATTTTTGGAACCATTATTCAATGTGTGGTCAGGAAGGAACAAATTAATGGATAAATTGGAAGTTTCTATAGTTTACAGGGATGACCTACCAGAGAAAATAACTGACACCAAGGAGATTGTAGGCACTGTGAACTCTTTGTTTTCATTTTTCAAGGGCAAGGACCAGCTAATAAAGGGAAAACTGCATAAATTTGTTGATGGCTATAGTGTTTTCGTTCCTGCCATATATGACAAAGAGGGAAATATGAACAAATTGGATGTTTGGAAATATGAATTGGAGATGATAGTATAAAATACAAAGACTTTACTCCACCTAGGCAATGACATAAATATTCCTGGTTTTAATGAAGTGTTGGACGCACTATACAAGACTGAGGTGGATTTTTTAAAGTTTGTTGTTGATGCACAGGCTGTAACTGATGCTCGGTGGAATGAGGTCGTTGGACAGTTAGAGGGGGTTAAGAAGTTTTCCTGGCCTACAAATAATGAAGTAGCCAGATGGTAAATAATTATGAACAAGGGAAAAAGGGCCCAAACTGAAATTTGAATGATTATTTTGTTTTTGTCTGTTATGAGGAGTAGAATGACCTGGCACCTGAGCGATGCTAACAAGGAGGATAAGTGTTTCAAAAGGCATCTTGATTTCACTATGACAGTTGCGGATTACCTTCATTGAGTTAAAGACGTTATCCTGAATACCCATAGACAAAGGTACCAAGTCAGAGTTTCAATTGTTGCTCTAGTTTCTAGTTTCCTAAGTGATCGGTAGCTTATTTGCATTCCTTGGTTATAAAAGGAATACCATGATCACTTAGGAAGGGGCTAAGAAATTTTGTAAAGTCCAAGTTTATTAAGTCATAGGTCTCAATCATTGATAGGAAAGATACATGATAACATGAGTATTCTGTAACTATTTATAATTTTATAGAGAAATATATAAGTATGAATAGTGTTCTTCGAGTCTTTGAGTTGCAAATTTTGAATCTCTGAATATTGTATGATGGAAGTGATTATATAATATCAACACAAATATAAATTTGTAGCTTATTTATCTCCTTTGTGTCAAATCAGTGAGTTGTGAATAAGTACAACCTCCATAAGTAATAAAAATAGGGAGATGTCACAATAGAAGCGATCCTTCAATTGATATAATAGTTGATTCATTGTGGATGAGAATGTTTTCTTTTTTATATGATCATTGTCTCAATAAGAGATCACATATATAGTCTATTATACCAAGATACTTGCATCAATATGGAGATGTCACAAAAGAAGTGACCTTCCAATTATTGGTTCCGAAATGGGTTTACACTGCAAGAGGCAGAAACCAAGCTGATTCTTCAAATATCTATGGAGAAGCCAACTCCAACTATTAAAATCCTCAAGAACTTGGACCAATTGACAAGGATTCTGCAAATCCTTCTACACTTTGGACTCTGCACAACTCGGGAGGGTGATCCCTTTAGCGAATTTTATGATCTCTGCACCACACTCAAATATTCACTAAAACAAGGCAGATGACCTCATATACAGGCAAGGATGGAAAATCCTCTAGTACTCCTCAACCTAATCGGACCATGAGACGGGTAGAAAAAACAATAACAGACATGAAAATAAATGTATTCTGATATTCAACAAATTATAGCGATTTGTCAGTGAAATTGAAAACAAAACTGATATTTAAAGACAGTTATAAGTTGTGATCAGTGCCTTACTCCATTGGCTACCTAAAGTTACAAGATGTAAAGTGAAAATATGACAGAATTTTATCTAATAGTATAAGATCTAATAGAATATCGCCTTACAATATATCTCATCTGCAATCCCAACCTGAACTACTTATCTAAATCCCTGTATAAGCCCTACCACTTTGTAATTCTACTCAAGAATTTAATCAGCCCCTTAGATCGAAGAATGAAATGAAAAATTACATACACCATAACAATGCAACGAATGAAAAAGCTCTTGATTCTATTCATTTGAAAGATGATAGAATTATACACCGGAGAGAAATAGATCAAAATTTTATTTCTATTGAATAAAATTACTACTTCTGTCACAAAATAAATTTACATATAACTCCTTCAAGAACCTGAACAAAGCTTGACACTAAATGCTTTTGATTTTCTCTGTAAATGACTTTACAACTTGCTCCCTTCACCTAGACTCCTACTGGAACTAGAAAAGGAACCCCAAAGGCACCAGAATTTCGGAACCCTCAAGAGACCCCCCAAAAAGGAACCCTTCTAATGGCCTTGATTTCCCTTTTTATAGAAGAAAAGGGAGCAACAAGCTTCAGGCCAAGAGACACATATCAACAAAATATTTACTCTCAACAATTAGGCTTAAAAGGCCATATGCAATTCTGCTACAAAATAATTCTTTATCCATGCACTGGCACCCGTGAATCAAAATTTTCAACGGAAAATTGGTTGAAGCAAAACTGTTTGAGTCGTGCCGTTATCACCCTGATGCCTTCGGATGGAGTGTGGGATGTTACGTTTTGTCCAACAAAGCATTTCCCTTCACGGAAGGGATACTAGGTCCTTGCAAGAAGTAAAGTCGCCCCTAAAATATAGGAGGAGCTTCAGCCTCCATGCTCAAGATCAAACAAAGTGGAAGGAGGAGCTTAAGGGAAAAATAATATGTTGGGGAGGGGTCTTAGCTTCCATGTCATCACAGAGATGACTGGTTGCCACTCTCCACCCAAACAAATACTTCTTTCATTCCTCTACAGTCTCCTTCTTCTAACCCCCTGCCATCTAGTGGCAGAGTAGAAGCAGAGGATGTGCCATGTGTGGCCTTTCTTGATAAGAAAAGGCTTTCACACCCCCTCTAGAAATACTTCTCACTTTCACAACCCCTTTGACAATAAACAAACTCACATAGGAGAAAAAACAAAACAAAAACACCCATCCGGTATCACACAGCACACAACAACTCCATGCACGAACCTACTCAAACATCATCTTCCTTTTTGAGGAAAAAACCACTCTCAGAAAATGAAAAACTTTTCTTTTCTCTTCTACCAATTAAGTCACCACCCCATTGTATTTATAAATTTTTAACACTTCATCTGGTGATGCTCATTCACGTGAAAAATCATCATTTTGGTGCTTTTCAACTCACCCTACCAACTATGGACTCTAGAAGTCATGCCTATCAAATCCACTGCATCCTGCTAAGGCTCATCTTATGTGAATGATTTTGTTCTGAGTTTTATTCCTCCTTGATTGTACAAGTTCTACTTCAGAATCCCTAACAATAAGAAACCTCTGATTTCTCAAAGAAATCTGTGATCTCCCATCTCTAACTCAGAAGCTATCCAATCCTTTTATACCTCTGAAACTGTCATCCTTGCTTTTCTAATCAACCCCAACTCAGGAGAAACCTTCAAACTAGTCCCTGAGGAATGAGTTGACATCCGAGCCTTAAAAATTCCTCGTACACATTAGCTTGCCACCATAGTTGTCGATAGCTCTCATGTTTGTTTAATGTTAGCATTTTTAGGTTGAGAGCTAGCGACTAGACATTTTTTGGTTAAGTTTTATAATTATCGCCAGCTAGCAAGGTTAAATGTCTGAAGACGTGATCAAGTCGTGAGCTTGCGAGTGAAGTGCTAGAGGTTAAGAGATAAACAATTTTATGTTGGCGAGTATGCGACAAGGGTTAAAGTTACCACTATCTTTAGGTCGATGCGGTGACGAGGACTTAACATTTTGAGGTCGAAAATTCATGAGTGGCGGTCCAGTTGCCCTCAGTCGCTAGCTCTTGAGGTTATGAAGGCTTAGCATTTTCAGCTTGCGAGCTGGAGATAGAATCATAAGGGCTTGTCGCTAGGTCGCGAGATTTTCTAGTGGGCAGTCTTTCAGGCAGAGGGCTAATGACTGTGTGCCACGTATTTTAATGAATTGACGGGGACTGTTGAGGTGCCAATATTTTTTTTTTTATGTTTTGGAAAAAGGTTGAAATCGCCAATATTTTTTTTTATGGCTTTAAAATAGGTTGAAATCGCCACTATATTTTTTTATGGTTTTAAAATAGGTTGAAATCACCAATATATCTTTTTTATGGTTTGAAAATAGGTTGAAATGGCCAATGCAAATTTTTTTTTGGTTTTAAAAACATTACAATTCGCCAGGATTTTTCACAAACTTTGAGCGATCACGAATGATTGATTCGCCAATGGAGATTATTATTTTTTCTCCGTAACCACAAAATTTTGCCAATAATATTTTCCTTGGCAATTATACACCTTGTTTGAGGGGGGGGGGGGAGGGGGGGGGGTTTCTTAAAGTTTTCCTTGTTCGCAAATGACATTCTATTTGGTTCTTCCAGAGAGTGTAATTTGTTCCATCAAATATCAGATTTTCCTTCTTAAAAGTAAAGGTTGTCATTTCGTATCTCATCAAGCGGTCAAGCTTCTTCTAGAGGATCTAGCTTTGATACCAATTGTTAGCAACAATGTAGTAAACTAAGAGGGGCATGAATCAGTTTGCTCACAAACTCTACACAACTCAAACTTAAATTTAGATCTAATAATAAATAGTAAAAGCTTAAATCAACACCACATCAATAACAAACATAACACCAAGATTTTTGATGTGGAAAACCCAATTAAGGGAAAAACCATGCTGGGAATCTACCAATAATGAGATAATTACTTGTTAAGAGTAAGCGTAAATATTACAATGGGGAATGCACATGCATTCAAGCACACTGCCTAGAGCTCATTGCTCAAATCACAAACAAAGAGGGGCTACAACCCTGGGGAAGGCTCACTGCCTTACAGAAGGACTCGGATTACATCTGAAGAATCATGAACTGATGAGATAACATCTTCCCATGCTTGGTCAAATTTCCAGTTAAGCACATATACTCAAGCTTTTCTCTTCCACACTTCTTCACACTTCTCCTTTGCAACTGAAATATCAAATTAATATTTGCACACACAGATCCCAAGCAGATAAATCCACAATATAACCGTTACATATATTTATACAAATCATCAACATATGTTTCAAGGTCGACCAAACCCTCAACACAAATTACAAAATAAGAACCTCACACGCTACAATAATACATGCAGACCAAAACAATGTTGGCTAAGACATATTCTAGACCTAAATCAATACCACAAACATGCAACACCTCGAACAATTATGTCACGAACATTTGCAACATGCTACAACCACGAAGAATGTTGCATAACACGACGCTTACCACCAGATCAAGAAAATGATCAATAACATGCACAACGATTAATGTGAACCATCAACACGGATAGGACCTAATCTAGAAACATCCACAAACAATGTAAATCACACTAGAAACAACCGCAACAATACCACTTACTAGAATCTTCATCATCAATATACAAAACCTCAAGAACACCAACCAAATTGATTGTCAAACTGAAAGATTCACTTGCAAACTTCCAAATCATGAACCATCTGAATTGAGGACACATGTGAACATCCCAAACACTACCAAATCCGTAAACCAAGATACAACAATTCTAGAGAAATTTGGAGCATAAACCAGAATACCAAATAACACGAACAACTAAATATCAACCATAATATTGGATCTCATAACTCGATCAAATCATCATGCAGACCACAAAAACTTATGATGAATCAACTAGAGATAAGTTTCTCTAAACCCATCAAACCGCAACAACATAACTGCAACACACTGACCGAACCAACTCATCCAATATAATTGCAACACTAGAATACAGAAGAATATGTTGACATCGATGATAACACATCATTCCAACAAACTTCTTAACAATATCCAATATTGATATGTTGTAGATATGTTTAGGATGTGTTGGTATATCGTTAGATATTGCCTTGAGATGTTATTCTTGTGTTTTGGTGGTCCGAAATTTGTGCTCTGAAAGTTTATGCAGTGATGATGATGTTTTTTGGCAGAGTTTACAGAGCTCCGTGTTTCTCCTTGTTTCCAATTCTGTTGATAAAATTTTATATTTAGGTTATTCATCTATTTATCTTTGTTATTCTTATTTGACACATGATGGTGTGCTTCGAAGTTGTGGTTGTTCAGATATGTCAATTCTTGATTCGATTGATCCTGAATGGTCTATGTTTTTCTCCCATGATTGTGACATTTTGATAACGTGTTGATTTGATTAATAATGTGTTGTGGTGTGGTCCACTTCCCATTCCCCTCCACTATGGGAATGTTTAGTGAAGACCTGTTTTGAATTATGTTTCATTATCTCTTTGGCCGACTTGGAAAATTCTATTTTAGAGATCATTGTAACTAAAGGATGCTTATAATGAAGATGACATAGAAGGAAGTTGATTGGAAAAGTGTTGCTATAAATTATTCCTCATGATTACACCTTATTTAAGTTGACTTAGGGTAATGCATTTCATAGTAGTTTGTGTATGAGACACTTAGGGAAGTGTGCACATAGGGTTGATGTATGTAGGAAAAATTCTACATTTTGTTGTGTTATCTTGTTGTTACATTCAACCTTCGGTGGGTGACCCACCTCTTGTGGAATATTTTATTAGTTCTCCTACCTACCCCTATCTACCATTGTTTTACATTGAGCCACATGTCATGATTGTGTGCTCAGATATCCATATGGTCTTGGCTTTACAAGAAGGCTCATTTACATTATATGTAATCAACAAACAATTCAACAATTTCAATCAACTCAATCAGTTGGGTATTTTGCATCATTGATAGGAATACAATTTATTCTTGCCACATTTTATTCTCATATTTGTGTTTTCCATTTCCTCTAGATCTTTACAAATTATCACATGATATCAGAGCCATTAGAGTGTCATTGGTTTGCCAATTGAGAGAAATTTGATGTAATTTGAGGTTTTGCATTTTGGAGCTTTTTATTGCAGATCTTTATTGGAGCTTGTTGGGTCATTTTAGAGGTCACCATTAGATTGAGTAGGTTAGAGAGAGTCAAAATCACCTTTTATTTCATCCAAATCTGACACCAGAGGCCAAATCTAGAGTTGTTTGAAGGTAGAGGGTGGTTATCTGTTCCAGCAACAATCTGCAATTTTGGAGCACTTTGGGTAAAACCCGACATCACCATCATGCTCAAAATGTCCAAAAAACCCAAGATCGCATGTCCATTCATCCAAATTGGAGCCTATCATTTTGAAGATAAAAATTCCCCCCTTCTGAGTCGTACGAACGTTGCAGGCACAATTTGATTAAATTTTTTTTTTAAATAATTTTATGCATTTTTGATAAATTTCAGTTTTTTTTTTTATCGATAATTTTGTAGTATATTGATTCAGAAAAAGATATACAATCATTCAAGGCCATACAAGATTTAAACATCAGCCCAAAATCTAACAGTACTGACCTACTATGGAGAACATTCAAAGCTAAAAACAAGGAAATAAGAAACCAGTTTTGTGCATCTCTACACTAAAATATTATAGTCATCCATAAAAGTATAGTTTTTTTTAAAACCAGTAGTGGAAGTAAAAGAAAAACAAATACTATAGACCCGTGGCCGCTCAGTTGCTATCGCTCGGGTTCGCCTGCTCCTCATCCGCAATATCTGTCAGTGCTTTTCGCTTTGCTGCTTCGCTCTTCATTTTCGGGATGCAATCCAAACTCCCAAAATCAAGGTCACCTTCTAGACTAGCTAACAGTTGGATGACCCGTCCTTCCTCAAATCGGTCTCGCAACTCTCTCCCAACCTCCATACGCGCCACCACCTTGAGGGCCTTCAAAACTTCATCTGTTCTGATTATCTTGACGGGGAGCTTCATGGCTTCCCAGCCTATGCGAGCTCGCCCATGACATTGCTCCTTAATATGGTTTCCCGGTCCTCGGACAAAGGGCAATATCTCCTCCTCAACATCTCCCTCCCTAATGCAGATTCCTGTCTAAGGGACAACCCACTCCAAAATGGAGTCAAGGTTGATAAGATATTCCTCGTCTATCAACTTTGTTAGCGTGAGCTTTATTTTCTCTACCTCTAGTTCAAATTCACATGCCTAGGCCATAATCAGGGAGTACACCTCCATATTTGTCCTGTAACAAAAGTGAACATGCGACAACTCCTCTCCCAGCATTAGGTATGCCACACTCCATAATTTCTCTTCTTTGTACTTGAAGAGTCCTTGCATTCTTTTATCCGACACCGTCCCCAGAACTAGAACCAATTTCTTCTCGATTCTCAGAGTAAAATTTGCCTCCATTGAACCTGCACAAACTGTTAACTGCAAACTCTACAATGCAAATGACATAAAAAACATTTATCAATCAATTTATTGCAGACTCAACATTCCGCTCACAAACCGAAGTGGTTACTTCCTCCACTGTCGTTTGCGATGGGTCATAAATGTAGAATCAATGATATAAAAGGAATGAGATTTTGCACCAGATTTGCTGCCCTCTGCCATCATCGCTAACCAATACTATGCACTCAACAACTTCCTCATTAATTGTAGTGTCTTTGAGAGGGCATAATTGTCATTACTGGTTGCCTTGCGTGCATGTTAATTGTTTCATGCTTCTAGGACTGTGTTAAATCCACTTCCACACTTTGCCATCTCCCTTCCACCACTTGGCCATTTGGCTTGTCATGTCACATCCGATGTTGGAGAGTAGGTCTGTCACTGCATTGGCACCTCGCCTGACGTGGGAGACCCAAAAATCCTCAAAGAGGTTGAGTTTCTCTCGGATGATCTCCACCCAACGGGATAATTTCCATGATGGGGTATTTCCCTTAGCAATTGCGTTGATGACCACCTGGGAATCTCCTTCTAGGTGCAGCCTTGGGATTTTCATGTTTAAAGCCGATTCAGTTGCCATAAGTGCCGCCTGTACCTCTGCTTCATTATTTGTTTCATCTTGCAGTCGACGTGTTCCCTTGAAAAGGATGACCCCTTTATCATTTCTCACAACTACTCCCACTCCTGAGGTTCCTGGGTTTCCCCTAGATGCCCCATCAAAGTTTATTTTTACCCATTTCTTGCTCGGCGGTTTCCATGTAACCTCCTCTTTTTCTAAAGGGGGATTAACCCTCAGGGACCCATTAACATTAAGTTCATTTTTTTATAAAAAAAATCAAAATATTTATTTCGGGGCTTTTTATTTTAAATTTTTTTAAAATTTTTTTTTTTTAAGGGGGGGCAAGCCCTCAGGTGTACCTGCAGGTATCACAGGCGGTCTCTGCGACCCGCAGGCCACCTCCGGTGGTAGGTGTACTTGCAAGTATGCAAGCCACCTACGACCTGTAGGTGGTCCCTTTGGCACCCCCGCAAGCGATTTCATTTTTTTTTTTTTTTTTAATTAAAAACGTTTTTTTTTTTTTTTTGGCAAGGTGGCAATGCCACTTGATATATTTTAATAATAATAAATAATTTTTACAATTTATTTAAAAACTAGTTCAAACTAAGCTCCCAAAGGAAAGAACCAGCAAGAAAAACTCTGGTCATTGCTCATGAACATGATTATAGAAGAGAAGTAGTGAACAATCCTCTAGCTGGAGCTAGTTACAAAATAGAGATCAACAAAGGAGCATGCAGGCTCATTTACACATAGGAGCATGCAAGCTCATTTTATAGAATAGGAGCATGCAAAATTATTTACAAAATAAGTTCCTGGGATATCTTGAAGGCCCTGCAACAAAGAACTCCTGCAATCAAAATTGACATGCCCCTGCACCAAAAAATAACTGCAACCAAAATATATATATACTACAGGACATAGAGAATTTACAAGAAACACAAGGTTCCAAAACATGACTGACACCAACGACATGAGATTTACGGTCTACCATTATAGACAAATGCCAAAGGAGAAGAGTTGAATGCGGAAATGCTAGAGAGAAATGAAGCCCAAAATTTTTATGCCGTAAATGAAAAGAAAGAGGAGATATATCATACAAAAACTAACAAACCAAAAGAAGTGGCGTACAAAGATAATCATGAAAACAACGCTACGTGAAACTTTAAATGACATATGAAGGACAGATTCCCAATGTGAAAATAAATATCTCTAGATTTCACACCAAAAGAGAGTACCAAACACACAAACAACATCAATAACAACCAACTCATCATTAATGAATGCCAAGCGATGATCAAGTAAAGCAAAGTACCTCAAATCAAAACCAAATGGAATTATGAAAAGAAATACCTCACCAAGAGAAGAGAATATCAACTCGTATAAATGAGCAATCATATAATAAGAAAGATTAAATCCTCAACTCTCTACGGGCTATAATTAATAGGTTTGGGAAGCTCATCAAATCACCCCCCAATTGAGAGGAATCGATAATAGTTTTGTCACAACCCATATTAGTGAGGCAATCAGCCAATGCATTACCTTCACGATAAACATGTGAGATGATGAGGTGTATCAAGAAGAGTCCATATTTCTTCAAGAATATAGCGGAATTGCCAATTATCAACTTTTCTTGCCTTGCAAGCATTAATCACAATAGTTGAATCACCTTCAATATGAAGGTATTTGAAATTCAAATCCTTAGCCATAACAAGACCTTCTAAAAGAACACAAGCCTTGGCCATATTATTTGTGCCAGGAGAAATTGGCATAGCTTTTAATGCTAATAAAGAACCCAAATGATCACGAAAAACTATCCCTATTCCCGAATCACTAGGATTTCCACGGGAGGATCCATCAAAATTCAATTTACAAAAGGGGCATTAAGAGGATGCCATTTTATGGAATTTCTATCTACAGGTGTTTTCCGAATCCTTGGAAAGGCGGGTGATACATGATTAATGATACTTTTCCAAGAAGAGATCATAAAATTGTCCCAAGAAGAGAACTCTGAATTCATGTTAAAATATTTCTGGACATGAGCATTAACTTGCTCAATAATACTTCTTTTCAAAATCCCAAGAGCAACTGATAAATCCGATGAGTCACATCTAAAAATGTGCTTGTTTCTTTCCCACCAAATGACCCATATGATTGAAGAGGGAATTATAAACCACAAACAAGCAAATAGAGAAGATGAATACAAAACTGGCCAAGACTGAAACATGTCCCATAAAGATAAAGGTAAAAGAGATAACTTTTGGAGGAAAAAATGCCAACAACTACTCGCAAACTCACAATGAAGAAAAAGATGATTGACATCTTCAAGAGCTTTACCACATAAGACACAAGAAAAGGAGGCTGCAATATTAAATTTGACTAAACGATCACTAGTCAAAATTCTATTTTGCAACGCGAGCCAGGAAAAAACACCAACTTTAGGTAATACTGAATTATTCCAATAGAACAAAAAGGCACGATGAGGAGCATTTTGATTGGCCATTTGTTGAACAGCAAAATATCCTTCTTTAATAGAGTAGTTTCTTGATTTAGAAGGGCACCAAATAAGTTGATCTTTGATGTTAGAAAGGAAAGCCACTCGGTCTTGCAAAACAGATTTAAAATTTTGAATTTCCTATAAGGACAATGGCAGAGTAGAGGGATCCTTCCATGAGACCTTGTGAGAAAACAGATCAACACTATCTACATAATCAACCAATCTAACTCCCCATGATTGAGAAAGAACAATTGAAATAGAAGCAAGAAAATCATGCTGCGAAAGAGGGGGAAAGCCATTCCAGGAGTCTTTCCAAAAAAGAATATCCTCCGCCGAATGGACCTTCTAGGAGAGAAAATTAGAGACCACTTCCCTACATGAGATCATAAAGTTCCAAATAGCAGACCCCTGTGGAGGATTAGAAATTGTGAAGATCCTAGCAGAATTCTGGGAATCCAAATACTTACCCTGCATAATTTGGCACCTCAAAGATTGGGGCTTAGTATACATAGACCAAACTAGTTTGCCCCCAAAAGCCCTATTTCTTTTAGATAAGTCCTAAATCCTAGCACCACCAACTTTCTTGGAAAGAGACATCTTGGTCAAAAAAATCAGTGGAATCTTTTTATCTTTTGTCATGTTGTTTTTCCAAAGAAAAGATCGAATAATCTTTTCAATTTGGGAGATGACTGATCTGGGATCTTGAAGAACTGAGATATAGTAATTGGGAATGGCAGATAGGACCGTTTTAATGAGAAGTATCCTACCTGAAAGAGACAATCACCTAGCCTTCCAAGCAGAAATACGAGATTTAAGTCTCTCAATAACCGAATTCCAAATAGAAGACTTAGCAGATCCCATAAAGAAAGGAATCCCTAAATAGGTAGAAGGAAGAGAGTCTATTGGGAAACCTAAGATATTCACAAGTCTATCAGCCACCAACTGAGGAGTATTAAAAATAAAGATCTTGGATTTATGAGGGCTAATCTATTGGCCAGATCCAGCAGTATAAGTATCCAGAATAAATTTAATATGAGTAGCCTCTTGAATAGAAGAAGACCCAAATAAAAGTGTATCATCGACAAAAAGGTTATGAGTGATTGACATATCAGAGTTAGGAATTAATAACCCTTGCCAAAAGCCCAGATCCCTTTGCTTAATAACCAATCGACTAAAAGCTTCTACCATAATGATAAATAAGAAAGGAGATAAAGGATCTCCTTGTCTAACACCCTGGGTTGAAGAAAAGTATCCAGAGGGAGCTCCATTAATGATAACAGAAAATGAAGCAGTAGAAATACAACTCTTGATCCATTTACACTAACTTTCAGAGAAACCAAATTTTCTCAAAACTTTGAGCAAAAAAGCCCAACAAACTTTATCATAAGCCTTCATCATATCAAGTTTGACCACAAAAGCTGGGATATTGGACGAATTTATGGAATGTAAAGTTTTATGAGCAACAATTGCTCCCTCATGAGTCTCCCGACCTGGAACAAAACCTCCTTGTTGAGGAGAGATGATATGAGGAAGGAGAATTTTAAGTCTTTAATAAATAGCCTTGGTGAAGATTTTGTAAATAGAGTTGCACAAAGAAATGGGTCTAAATTCAGCAAAAGTTTGTGGATTCTTAGATTTCGGGATAAGGGCAATATAAGTGATGTTAAATTTTTTAAGGATATACCCCCCCTCCTAGACTCTTCCAAAGCCATTAATAAGTCAAAACCAATAAAATCCCAACATTTATGAAAGAACAAGATAGTAAACCCATCAGGACCTGGAGCTTTGTCAGCGTTGATTCTCGTTTCCCACGTACCTGCAAAGTTAGTCCTATTCAAAAACCGATTTGATAAATGGGGTTATGCCCCACGATGGGTGCCAAAAATGTATGCAGGAAAAGTGGTGGAATGAAATGGAAATTACAAAAATATTCAAAGACTTGCCCACACACCAATGGGACTCTTGGTGCAAGTTATAGAGCTATGTGGAAAATCTCAACTTCCCAAAGGGTGTTTCAATGTTCTATATCTCACAAGACCCCTCAAGCCAATGTCTTTGCTCTCAGATCACTGAGCAAAGTGACTTAGGGATGACAATCATTAGAATGAGGGATGCTTTTGATCAATCTTAGTGTGAATGCATCCTATCTATGCATGATTTTAACAAATGAGCTAAACTAGTGATAATAAGATGACAAGATTAGTAAAAATACTATCCTAACATGATATACTAGTTTATATAATTTAACTAAGATGATAGAAATGCTTCTAAAATGATTATTAGATTTATTTCTATTACAAAGAGAGACTAAATGCTTTGCTAAAATTGAGTATAAGTGTGATGCTAAAGACTTGGATTATGAGAATGAGGAATGAGGGCTCTATTTATAGGAGAAACAGGGCAATGGATGGTCAAGATTGGATGATCCTATCAAATGCCAATGATGTTAATGACATGTTAATTATGTGATGATGAAATTTGATATTATTTTTATCAAGATGATCTGACGACCTTGTTGAGTGTGAGGTGGATGCAAGGTCAACCGTCGAAGACGGACATATGATCGAGGAGGGGTCTTCTAGCTCGTCGGTAGCAACTTGTTGAATGGAACCTATGCATACACACACAAATGATAATTAAATAGATTAAATCAATTTTGAATTATATAAATTAATAAATAGACATTATAATAATATTCAAAAAATTATTAAAATCAAATTAAAAAGTTATAAATGAGTAAACAAATTATAATTCAAATTCAAATTGAAGATTTTAGAAAATAAACTGAAATTAGCACGAGTTGAAAATTGTAAATAGGAGATGAACTCCCTAAGATTCCAGTTTAGACTCTTGATTTGCTTTTTAACTATCCAATCTAATCCAATTTTACCTCACTTCACTCCCCATTAACTCATATTTTTTAAATTTAGATCCATACTTCATGGATCGGATTGCTCAGACAAGCAAGTTTTAAAACCAATTGAGAAAACTTTGATAAGACACAAAGAAGTGAAATTAGAAAAATCGATATGTTAGAATTGAGGGAAATTGTTGAAAATACTGAAATCGATATATAGGGGAGCTTTCGATTGCCTTTTGGATTGGACCATTGACTGGGCACAGAGGTTGACTTGGGGAGTTCCGGTTTTGCAGGGAGAGCACACCTCTCCTTTTCACATTTTTGCGGGCTTATGGGCTCGATTTTATAAGCGATAGGATTGGTTTGAAAGGTTGCTTGGGGAGGGTGGCCATGAATTTGTTAGGTGATTCTTTGGTTTTTATTTTGTTTTTTCCTACAGATTTCCACAACTCTCTTCTCCTCACTTCACTGTGGATTTATGAGCAGAAATTCTAGCATTCATTGTTCCTATCACTTCTGTTGCATCGATTATGTTTGGTTACAACACTTTATACATGTATTTTCATTTGATTCTACCGTATTCTTTTTCATTATTTCCCTTCGGCATTAATCTTGGCTGAGGAGTTCGATTTCTGGAGGGAGACCCCACTCTTCTCTTCTCCTATTTTCCCCTACGATTATATTGGTCTGCAGAGGGCGACTTGGCATATTTGTTCCAGCAGGGAGTCCACGCCTTTCTTCCTTCCAACGATTTAGCTGAATGATCTCTTATGTATCGATTTTACCTTCCTTAGTTGTTGCCAGATCTCACTCTATGGCATCAATTCTGGTAATACTTCATTTCCTTTTCTCATTTGGGCTAAATCGATTTTCTTGGGAATATGGTTTTCTTCATAGTTGAAGCTTCCTAGTTTTTCAATTGGTATGGACATTAAACTATGTTGCAAATCGTTGTTTGGTAGCTGAACTCCACTAATACAAATCGCCCTCTCTTTGTACTTTTTCTTTTCCTCTGTGAGAATCGATTTGATGCATGTTATGGGCTAAATTAGCTTGCTGGGTGGATTTCATGCCTATCGCCTCACTCACCCCACTCTTATTGCCTTTTCTAACTTAATCAATTTGTCTAATAGTAATGAAATGCCATTTTTCACTTGGTTCCGTAAGATTTCTCAGCCGTGGCAGGTAAGGTAGGAATCGTTTGGGACTAATAACTTAGCTGAAATTTTAGTGATTTGTCTTGTTTCCCTTTTATCCAGTCAGTGGAAAGTCATTCTCTGCAGATTCATAACATTGCTTTGACTTGATTAGCTGCAGACACTGCAAAGATAAACTCATACTGAGTCGAGTTGGGCAGACAAAGGTCTCATTATTTTGATCGGAGTCATATTTTATATCGATAAAATGGGTCGAATTTTCCCCCTACATATCTCTACTTTTTATGCCTTGGCTCTATTTTTTTTAAATCTTTATATGGATTGATTGACCAATTAGTTTGAATTTTGAATACCGATAGTATTATAAAAAGAACTAACCGGGAGGGTAAATTTAATTTAATGGTCTATGATGGATGTAATTGGATGGAAGGATGTGTTTGATTATGGGATAAACCAAGAAAGGGTGTTTACACCTACCCAAAAAGGTTAAAACTTAGCCAAGTTAATTAATGAACTTTCTCCCTGCCATAACACATGTAGCTAAGTTCAATAGTTTGGATGTTAGATACTACATGCATGCACAAGTTCCATTCCTGAAAGTTGATGCAGGTTTGTTAGGATCATCCGTCATGAGGGACAGGTGCTTGTCATGAGCACCACGAAGCGTAAGCTTCATTTGGTTGGGCGGATAAAATGCTTAGGTCATGTGTTTGTCTTTCGGTTATAGATGGAGGTGAGTTTGATGGCACTGGAGACGTTACATCCGGAGACAGAGAATTCAAAGATGTGTATATTTATCATTGTTAAATCTTATGCATTGATGTATATTGTATTATTGTATTTTGTAAAATTGACCAATGTTGTATCATGATATAATCTATGTAAGCTATGTACAAGACCTATGTGGTCTACTGTCATAAATGCGACAAAAAGTTGTCATGTAAATGAAACTAACAGACAAGAAAGAAAACATGCTAACCCACTAACTTACTAACATGTGTCCTTGCGTGCAGGACTTATCTCTTATGCGTTTCTTTGTGTAGCTTCTATCTTTTCATTCATGAATGCATGGTTGAGCGATACTTTTAAGTTGATAAGTTATACTTTCTCATTTTGCACATTGATCTTAGTATGCATTAATCGTTAGTTCAACATGGAAATTCAAAGTTCTTTATGCACATTCATTTTTAGTTGTCTTGTTTTTATTATACTACCTGTAAGTTGCAACATTTAAATTAATAAGATATTTCTTATTCCTATAGTCCTTACTTTACGTACCCACATTCATCTTATATGAATGTTAAGTCTTGCATTTGTATGGTAATTATATTCATGTGAAAAATGCATATTTGACTATTATTTACGATATGCATATAGGTTAAATCTTGTGTTCAAGGAAATAGCAATTTGATATACTTTTGTAATAAAGGTTTGTTGAATTTAATATTGTGTGATAGTTAGACTAAGGTTAGGACTAGCGGGTCCTTTACATTTCTATTCGGAATAATTTCTTAAGGGAGACAATGCTGGACAGTGAAGTAAAACTTAAATATGTATCTACAAAAGAGCAAGTTGCAGATATCTTCACAAAGGCTTTGTGCAAAGATACTTTTGAGTATCTCCATCAGATGTTAGGGGCCATACCCCTTCCTAGTTTGAACTAAGTACATTTGGTAGTGCATTAGTCCAGGGAACTTCATGCATATTTTAATCTGGGCTAATGATTTGGGGCTTCCTCTTAGGGGGAGTTGTGTCGATTCTGAGTTGAATTGTTGCTTACCTTTGTCTTTGATGTCAAAGGGGGAGAAGTTTGGAAAAGTTTTGAGTTGTTTGGAAAATTTGTGTTTGTTGTTGATAAATGTTGTCATCAATGACAAAGGAGAAGATTATTACAAATGTGAAAATGTTTGATGTGTCGGTATGGTTGTCATTAATTATCATTGATTGCCATTGATGTTAACATACTGATTTTGTGTTTCAGTGTTTGGTTTTGCTCTACATTTTTCATATATTGCAGATATTTTCATATATTGTCTTGAGATGCTATTTTTGTGTTTTGGTGATCCGGAAGTTTATGCAGCAATGATGTTTTCTGGCAGAGTTTATAGAGCTTCACATTTCTTATTATGTTGATAAGATTTCGAATTCATGTTATTCATGTATTTATCTTTGTTATTCTGATTCGACACATGATGGTGTGCTTCGAAGTAGTTGTTGTTGTTTATATATGTCAATTATGGGTCTGATTGATCCTGAATGCTCTATATTTTGCTATGGTGATTGTGGCAATTTGGTAACATGTTGATTTGATCGATAATGTGTTGTGGTGTGGTTCACTTCCCATTCCTCTCTACTGCATGTTTGTTTAGAGAGGACCTATTTTGAATTATGTTTCATTATCTCTTTGGCCGACTTGGAAAATTCTAGTTCAGAGATCAATATAAACAAAGGATGCTTATATTGAAAATGATATAGAAGGAAGTTGATTGGAAAAGGAAGACATATCCTTGTTGATGCGAAGTGGTTGATCAGTATGGTTGTGAGTTGATGTTGTTTGGTACCAATGGCAGTGAGCCTAAGGTTTCTTCTAACATTACAGTTGTGTGACAGTTGTGCCTCAATGGTGGATTCTTTCTTGTTCTAGACAGTGAGCCCACTTGCAGTGAGCATTCTGGTAGTGAGCCACCTTTGTGAAAATCACCTTCATCGGTGTCATCCTAATAGAAGTTTTTATATTGAGAACTAACATTCTCTGTGGTTTTTCCCTTCTTGGGTTTTCGACGTCATATCTGGTGTTTCATGTGTATGCTCTCTCATGTTTATATCTGCTTATAGTTAAATTATTTGAGTTTAATTTATCGAATATGTTTCTGTGGGAAAAGAAAAAGATTTTTATTAACCAATTCACCCTCCTCTCCCCCCCTCAGTTGTTTGGGATATTCAATAGAGATTTATTGTGCTTATACAATCCATAGCGAAGTTTTGACCCAACCATGCAATGCAAGGCAAAATTCTAAGCTATATGTGCATTATCTATCCAATACAAGGCAAAGATTACTGTTATGCATGCATTGAAGGGGCAAGGATTAGCCTTGTGCATGCATTGTCAAGGGCGGTACTTATCTTTGTGCATGCATTGAAGATCAAGGACAAGGTTGGGTTTGACACAATCTCATGTATTGGTTGAGGTCGGGGTTTTGAAGATCTTGTGCACTAAAAGAGCAAGGGTGTGATTCACTATGGTAGATGCACTAAACAATCAAGGTAAGAGTTTACAAGGGATTGTGCATAAATTACTAGGTTGGACCTCCATCATAGTTGTGCATAAAGAAAGGCGGGATTTAGGAATGCTTATGCATTGATCTAGCAAAGGTGGAGATTCACCATTCTTGTGCAACAAAGCAAAGTCGGAGTCTCATGTACTTCATGTATAGATTGAGAGATAAGGTGGAATTTGAGCTACCTCATGCACAAACTCTCAAGACTGGAGTTTCTTCATGTTGTCTAGGCATTAACCCCAAGGACAGGATTTCACACATCTCATGCATAAGATTAAAGGGGTGAAACCTAAGAGTATTTGGTATGAAGGCCAAATGTAATATTGGGCAGAATTGTAAGGTGTCCACCCCAAAAATAATCAAAGCACCTCTTACATTCTCATGACTCACACACAACAATTATTACATCTTACATTTTGACTACTTTTGACAATTTAGACATCGTTTTAACAACTTTCATAATTTTGACAAAATTTTGCATTTTTGACAACTTTTTACAAGTCACCCTGAATTCTCACGCTCAACACCCAATTATGGATTCCTTACTATGAAACAATCAATTTCTAACTTGATCTCACCTGTTTGATAAAATGTTGCACTCCAAGTCATTCCAAGGGTCGCTCAACACACCTCATTCTCAGGTTGACACGACAAAATCCTTCTCACAAACAAAAGTCAAACAAAGGTTAAAGACTGTGACTATTGCCAAGCTAAGACAACTAAACTAAAATGCCTAAGCTAACAAGTAAAAAACTGGGGTACTTATTTGCAATGGGACAATGTTTATTTTTAAATGACTACCTTACATGCTACGCCCCATGGCATACAAGGAATTGAACTTCATTTTGGTCTAGATATATTTTTTTACACTAATGAGATACAATAAACATACACAACCATATCCCGTGACGAAGTATAAACATATACAACCATATCCCGTGACGAAGTTGTGTCTCTTACTGCTGTTGTGGCCTCCTTTGGCCCTAAGGTTTTTACTCTTGTTGCTCCCGTTTTGCAACAACAGTCTACCCCTATTTTGCAGCAATAGTCTACTCCAGGTGCTCACATTCTCCACTTGATCCCACTTGTAATGATGTTTCTAATAGTAGCATTGCCTAGGTTGTTGTTTGTCATAGGTGAAAAGGTAATTCTTCAGCCCCCTTTCCTCAAAACTCTTCCGAGTCGAGTTGTGGGCGATTCTTCCCACTCTTGAATTGGGATCCTAGCTTTCTGCTAGTGTGTTGTTGATGATTTGTTTGGCCTTTGTTTTGTTAACAGTGGTCTTCCCACCTACTGTCAAGCACACTTGTTTTGCTGCTTTTAATATCAAAAAAATACACAATAAATATTAGAACTACAATACCAATGTAATACAGATTTTAGAAAAGGCAATTTCATTGCTTGCAGTTTATTAATTGTATAGAACCAACTAGTTGATGCTGTTATATCTATAAGCTGCTTGGAACTGAAACTGATTTAGTAAATAGCTACCTTACATGCTATGCCCCATGACATATAAGGAACTGAACTTCATTCTACAAGATGCCAGAATCACAACCCAAACTGCTCTGTTGAGATACCCAGAATCATAAAGACATGACTTCAAATGTATAAAGCCCAACACGAAGCTTCCACAGAAATCAAGTAATGCTCGTCTCAAAGCACTATACCCATCATTGGATGTCTTACCATCAACACTAAACAGTTTGCATCTCAGTTGTATAGTCCAGAGTGAAATGCTGTGTCCAATGTTTTAGATGAGATTTAACTGTATTTGAAAATGATCCAAGAATTACAATCGATGTTATTAATGCTGTGATGTCAGAAGTAAAAATGTCACAAATTTTACTGTTAACAATACATCAATCAATCGGAAGCTTTTACATAAAAATCATATACTGCATAACATTATATGCACAAATCGAATTATATGGCATTATGCTGAAAGAACTGGGATAAAAGAAAACATGTAACCATTTCATATTCCAAACGTTAATAAAGCTGGTTGCATGAATGTACAGCTGAACCTGGCTGTACACAACATGGAGACAAAAAATTGCTGAGACACCTAACCCAAACTGGCGACATAGTTGAGAATATAATGCTTACTCAAACCAAATTTAGAGCTCACAAATGTAGTATACAGCATCGCAACTGTTTAATAAGTTAACAGTCTACACTTATAAAACATAAAAGATATATTAAAAATGACTAACACTGATCAACAGAACTAAGATAAACTATTTTTTTATTAACAAGCTCCAGCAGCTCAAGACATATTTAGGTCCATGTAGCAAAAAAGACAAATCCAAGCTTTATTCTGAAGCACATGACCAAGAATTAACTTGAGCACTGGAACCACATGTTCCGCAGAAATTGCAACCATATTTAATTTCATGCTTAACAACTGTGGGGTTGTCAAACATATTGGCCTTCTTTGCATCCCGTGATTTTGACTAAAAGACTTATGCTGTTAGAGCAAATCTGAACCACATTATGATGTTTATCTGAAATGCATAAGCTGTTAGAATCCATTGTAATAAGAGCACAAAGAACTTCACTAAATTAATAGCTGCAAGTCTTCCATAAAATAAGATGGACAAAAAAATATAATTAACATAATACCCATCAATATCAGCACGATATTACCATTTCATCTCTCAATAGCATGCACAAGAATAGATTTATTCCTAGAATCCCATTATTGATTTTTTATGTCTGATGAATTTGAATCAATCCCTATGGCATTATCCTAGCCTCTAATATACATACCATCTGTTATTTCCTAAATTCATTGTCACCTTAGCAGTTGTTTCCTAAATTGATTATTGCCTTAAATTTATTCCTTGGCATTCTCTCTATTAAATTTATTTTCTAGATGAACTCAACTCGAACCCTGTCACAATTATCCCCATGAAGGTCCTTCGAGATATCCTTCCAGCAGCTGCTTCCTCTAATCGGCATCCCCTTCAATGTCTCTTTCCAATGGTCTCATGTAGCTAATCCTTCATAATGCTGACCTGCATTTCTGCCATATTCACAGATCTTCTGTGTTGTGATGTCATGCCCCACTTGTACAGTTTCTCAAACACCTTTCATGATCTCTAACTTTGAACAACCAGTACACAGCATCCCAATTACCATGACAACTTAATTTAGCATTACATCATGACCATGATGATAAACTGGGGACAGTGCCAAACTGTCTTCCTTACATCCTTGGGAAATCACTAGTCCATCCATGGGACTTGTGGAACTTTATTTTACTTTCTTTGCAATCCTTCAAATTAGTTTGGATTTGGTATATCTTCTTCAACACAAGCTAAAAGAAAAAGAAAAAAGAAAAAAATCATCTGCAACTAGAGCCATTGACTAAGAGACTGCTCACAGGCTGCAAGCGCCAGCTACAGGGTTAGCACCCTCCTGCACTGATACATGTGAAAGTAAACTATATCAAAATAAGAAAATACACACTTTATACAAATAAAAATGCAAGGGTTACATAAAACAAAATAAAGAAACTATACATGAATGTAAAATACAATATAATCAATCACACGTAATAAACTAGAAATAAACTAGTTATAGATTAGATATAAACTAGTTGATCAGCTCCACAGAAATCACACAAATGTTGGAACTCGGAAGCAATATAATTAATTACCAGATAAAATTGATTGCTAAACATTATTGTGGCCTAATGCTGCAAAAGAAGTATATAAGCGATGATGTTATATATTAAATACACATTTCAATTTAATAACTCTATTTTCAGTTTAGAACCAGATATAAAATCGCAGAAATCTAAATCCTTCAAGATGGAACTTGAAAATTGGCTGTTTCAGAACTTTCACTTTAGTTTCATTTCTTGTGACATTATCATCTAGTTTTATGTGCATTTTAGTCACAAAAAAATTAAAATCTTTTCTTCCTCAATTTTTGTTATTTTCTGCAATGAATAAAGCCATATCTATTGTTTCTTATTTAACTTCAATTGTTTTGTACATTTTTGTTGAAATTTCATTTAGCAGTCCTGACTAGGATTAGCAACTTGTTGTATGCTTCCATTCTGTTGACTGACTTTGGTCATTTATAGGCACTTCTGTAGTATCTTTCTTAATCATTGCCTGATCTATTTTACCTGTTTCTGAATACCTTTGAGTGAATTGTCCATCCAAGACTTCATAGGTGAGTGTCAAAACTTCTTGTATGCTTCCATCCTGTTGACTGACTTTGGTCATTTATAGGCACTGCTGTAATATCTTTCTCAATCATTGCCTGATCTATTTTACTTGTTTCTGAATACCTTTAAGTGAGATGTCCATCCAAGACTTCTTAGGTGAGTATCACAGCTGCTTGTATGCTTCCATCCTGTTGACTGACTTTAGTCATTTATAGGCACCGCTGTAATAGTTTTCTTAATAATTGCCTGATATATTTTACTTGTTTCTGAATACCTTTAACTGAAACGTCCATCCAATACTTCTTAGGTGAGCGTCTTGTGTCACATACTTTCCATACATACCTGTGCTGTTTATTGGAGCCTTCCTCTCTTGAATGTATTCCTCATTATCCCAAGTGCATTCCATCCTCAACTCCCTTCGCACATATTCTTTCTTTTAGGTATCTCAGTTTTCAGCAAATATAGTTCTGACATAACTGCAAGAATGAAGATGGAGAGTCAGTCCTATTACAAGCTTGAAAGAACAATGATCAGATGCAAGAGTTACAAAAGATAGATTATCTGTTAGATTGGAAGAAAGTATGTAAATATCTTAATTTATGGGAAGATTGGAGATTATAAGTATCAAAATTCTCAAAATTTTAGGAATATAAAATAGAGAACACGGACTATCTGAAAAAGTGAAAAGCTGAGTAACAGTTAAATGTAAATAAAAAAAATGCCTCCTACCAAAAAATTTGAGGAAAAAAAATTATTTAACATGTTTATTGGGAAAAGTTAGGAATTACTATCATCTTTAACAATTTGGAAAATGGTCGCATAGTTGTTGCTGTTTTAGTAATGTAACATTGGCTTGCAAATATAATTGCATCAAACTATCCAAGGGGCAAAACTGGTAAATTTTGTTAGAAAATAGGCCATTCAAATAAATAATTAAATTCCATAACAATAAAGCTTGGAAAAAATAAAGAATTGTGTCTTTACACATTTATGCACTGCCTAAATTGTCTATGGCTTAAGCATGCAAAAGAATTACATAACTCCAAACTTGGGTGGCTTATTCCAGAACATGATATCATCTGCAACATAATTTTCTGAAGCTACACATCTTACATTACTTCAACAATATAGTAGAATACATGATCTACTTCTGCTTATCATTTGCATAATTCCATGTTAAAATAATAAATCCTTTTTTCATACACCTGTAAGATATCCCCATAATATATAAATAATCTAGACAAGTGGAAGAAAGAGCTTTAGAAAAAGTTAACATATTACCTTAGAAGCTTCCCAGTTAATGGTTATTCTAACTGCACCATCTGACATTGATTCATCTTCCATAAAACTTACTGGAATCCATGTCTGCCTCATTTCCATGGGTAAATAGATGCAAACCCTCAAAAGTAATAATTTGATCCTATAACCAAATGTCAAAAAATGGAAATAATTTAATTGCTGATTTATTTGATCAAATAAACAGTTGTTATCAAGCTCCGAATGCCACAACTTGCATGCACAAGCCAAAGCTTGAGGTAGAGAAAAGAAACACCTGATTCATATAACCTGCAAAGACCGGTATGTAATCAGCAACATACATGACAGGAAATACAATGCACAATTTGAACTTTTAAGTTTATCAAAACTGGTAACAAATGAGGAGTTCAGGTTTTGAAAGATAAATAAGAGAAAAGCATTTTTCTATGAAATGGGAAGGGTGAGAGATAACAAAATTTATCTCGACAAAATGTATTTTTGTACTGAACAGCCATATAAAAAGATCAAAAGAATACAAGTGTAACCTAATAAAAAGATCAATAGAGGGGCTTACATACCACACTTAAATGAAGACAAACAGTTCTGCAATGACGAAGATAGAATCAGCAAGAACTAATATTTTCAGAACAAAATGCTGGGATAGTTTCTGCCACTACATTATAACTGAAACAAAGGCATCAGTAACTTAGTATAGTAACAAAAATAAAGCATACGCCAGAACTAAGAACTTGCATATATGTTCAAAGTCAAACACACAGGATGATGAATACCTTAAGATCCAATTTCCAAGAGGTAAATGGGGAGTCTTTTTGCATATTAAAGTATAGTAAATGCACCACTAGGAAAATCACTTTTGATTATTTGGGAACATTCAAAAAAGGAGATCTTTCTCAAATGTCATTGTGCATCATTATACACACACTGTAAGCATAATTGAATATGAATGCCCTGAACAGCTCAGCACAATTGAAAGCATATGCATGTTTTATAACAACTGAAATATTATCTAATTGTCAGTCATGGAAAGATTTATTTCAGTTTTGCATCGTGTAATACATGTATAACTATAATCACATCCAACTTAGATTGTAACGGTTTATTACTGCCCTGCATGAACAGAAGAAGAGCAGATGCACAACATTCTACAAGTCAAAATTAGCACAGAAGTAAATGGAAAAGAAGCAGAGAACCACATTAATGGATGAAACAAATTTCACTTTTCATGAACAGAAAATCACATTAGAAAGGAAAACTGTAATTTTATACCCGCCAGGTAAAAACTTTTCACCACGAGGAAAGAATGGAAAAGTAATTTGACCATCCAGAAAATGTAGAAACCTTGACCTTGGAAATGATTACCATGAACATTTGCTTCTTTGATTTTCTTAAGAATCCACACTTGCAAGTCATGGAAAGCAGAATCACTCTTGTACTTTCAACAATACATTTACAAGGGATCAATTCAACAAAAGCCTCACAAGTTGTGAGATTTCAAACCACTATTGCTGTAAGATCATCAAACACAGTTCTGATTGTAGGCCTTTCTGATGCAGATCGAATGCATTTTAGAGCTATGGCAAGCATATCATCCATTCCTTTGGGAGGTTCCTGGTCCCCGTCACTAGAAAGGAGACTACGATCAAAGCAATCTACTGCCCGCCCTTCTGTTGCCAGTATTCTTACCCAATCTGTAAGGTCAACAACCCCTGAATTTGCAGATATGATATCCCCTGCACTTTTCCCAGTTAAAATCTCCATCAAAATCACACCAAAAGCATATACATCAGCCTTAAATGATGGCTTTGGTTTCTTGGCAGTAGCCAACTCTGGTGCTCGATATCCAAGAGCACCCGCATTCAATATCTGTTCTGTTGTCCCAGCTGATGTCATCAGTAGATGAAGACTATAATCAGCATGCTTTCCATTAAGATCAGGACCATCTAGAAGAACATTTGTTGCTTTCAAATTGCCATGTGATAAGCATACTTCATAATGTAGATAATTCAAACCACGGGCAAGGTCTACAGCAATTTTTAGTCGCTGAGTCCAGTCCAGAGGTGAGATCTTCCCACCTGGCTTTTCTGTACAAGAATTTTGATATTACATATACATTTCATCAAAGTAATGAATTAAACATCATTGAGGAAAACTAACATCACATTTTTTATTTAAGAAAAGACCAGTAAACCGTCGAATTTTAGCAGTATCTACATGTTCAACATCATATCAGCATCCATTAAGAAAGCTAGACAAGTTCAAAAAACTTGCAAAAAAACAAAAATGAAAAGCTCACCTACCAATCATGCAGCACTGCAAATATAAACTCAAAAACTTTTAAAAGGGAATATTTACTCATATAGGAGATCCTTTCACATTTTAAGCATAAGAATTTAATTGCATTAAGTATTTTACTATTTTGAAGTGCTACAATCAGCATAGCTATATGTTTGCACAGAGCAAATATGATTAGTTTCACTTTAACTAGGGAGAAGAGCCAATAATTGATGGGGTTACATTACTTGTGATTCTGTTCAAAAAGTTGAGCCCAATTAATTAAATAAAATCAAGTCCTTCAAAGTGACTTTCAAAGTCAATGTTCAGATATGAAATAGTCAAATTGAACAAGTCATCTCACATAGGTTAATACTTAATAGTGGATGAACTAATGCACAAGCTATGGACCAATTTTATTTTCATTAAATTTAAAATTTGCTGTTATGAATGATTATTAAAAATAGTTTCCCAGATCACTTGAAGACATGAGGCAAAAATCGCATCTTTAGGAATTACTAATCATCCTACTGTATGCATCCAATTGGCTATAATGGCTCCAAATAGGTGTGCCAAGTCCCATCTACATAGCGTGCCCACCCATTGCCATCCCTCTAGCATTTATTGATGTGATAGTTCCTTCAATGAGTACAAGACCCAAAGAAGATCTACAAAAAGATATCATCAACTCATCTCATCAAAGGGAAGAGAAAATAGTAAATGTGCTTACCCACATAATACAAGACACAAGGATGGTCTACAAAAACAATGTCATCAACTCATCTCAATAAAGGGTAAAAAGAATAGTAGATGTACCTTCTAAGTTCTCACATTATTTCCTTTTGATTCATTAACAAGGGAATTTTCTGGATCCCAAAGCCTCTGGGACACAAACAGGAGCCCAATCCCACAGTGTTAGGGACCTGCATATCAGGGGCCATACAAGATTGTGTACAATGTGTCCCATGGTGATTTGAACCTAGGTCACTGTTGTGGCAACACTCAGGCACATCCACTACACATGCCTATGCAAATACTAATCATAATGCAGAAAGTACTATAATTGAAAAGCTAGATAAGGATTTAGGTACTCTGAATCACAATGCAAACTCACTCCTTATCAATTATGAGGGCCAGACAATTATCATGTACTAAGAAATAAGAAGTGCAAAATAGAAGCTGCAAGGTGAATACTAAAAACATCTAGCTGGCCAAGTATAAGAACTAAGTTCAATAAATCCAATCTAAACCAGCTGTTTGAATTTAGTTCAGAATTGCTCGCTGTTCTAAAAATGGGGGAAGCTCTTCTAAAAAAGCATTTATTTTGGATTGTCCATAATAGTTAAAATGCCAACTTTTGGACTGATTCTTGGGATGTACATCCACCTATCATTACATGGCAAAGCCAATTGCCTAAGGGTCTGAATTTCATTCCTGCGATGTGGTTTGCCATCACCCTATGCTCTAAAAATCTAGAAGGAAAGAAAACGTAAAATTTTCTGGCAAGATAACAGGGATATCAGTTATATTTGAGAGAGAATAAAAACAAATATAGCTGAATTTGTAAAGCATAAGATTTGTCTACCTCATATTCTTACTCTGGAATGAAAATATTTATGTAAACAATTCTCGTTGCAACCCAGGACTTCAACAGTGTCTGCTTTTTGACCTAAAAAGAAATATAAGTTGGATTGACCATTGGACAGCTCCTCCCTGGGTATGGTAAGTTGAATTTGTGATGGTACTTCAATGGGCAATCTAGGTCAGGCTAGTATGGGAGGCATTGGTAGATACTCAGATAAATTTGTAGCCTTTTTCTTTGCTGAAAGATTGGGATATACAACTAACAATTTAGCAAAAATTAAAGCAGTTTATATAAGGATGCAAGAGTCTCTCAAACTTGGGGGGCAAAAACTCCAAATTAAATCTGTTTCAAAGTTAATCATCAATTCACTCTCTGATCCTCAGGGATTCCATGGAAAAAATTGGCAAATAAAAAGAGAGTTGGAAAACATTCAAAGCTTGTAGGATAAATTCCAGGAAGTGCAATTTAGCAATGTTCCTAGAGAGCGCAATAGAGTAGTGGGCTCTCAACATCCATAATCTCATTTGTTATGTCCAGCTCCTCACTGGTGGCCACCCAAGCTTCAAGAGGATCTCAGAAAGATTTTCAATCTTGATTTGCCCCAATGATTTCTAATGTGTATCCTTCTCTCTATTTTTCCCAAGTGTGGGCTAATAGTTTTTAGACCTGGCATAGTCAAATATGTAAACGTTGATTTCTTCATAATATGATGAGATTCCTTTAAAAAAAAGAGAGATCAGATTTGAGGCCATTAAATTTTGTAAAAATTTCAGCAAGTCAAAAAGTGCAATTCTATTCCATATTAGTTTTGACAAATAAAAAAGCTAATATTATTATTAGCTTATTAGTAGTGCATGCTACAAGTTAACCCTTTTAAAAAAAAATATTATCATGGTGAGACAAAGCAGGCATTTAAGGCACATACCACATGCACCAAAAGTTTCACTAATCCAAAATCCTGATTTTGGTGGCATGTGCCAGGGTTGATGTGTTAGTATCCCCTCCTCTTTTCCAATGCCAATAAAACATAAAGTTGCCCATGTATAAAATATTCCACATCAAATCAACAACCTTGGAGGTTTGCGTATCAATTTGCTCAATGTACTAAGTTGAAAGACACCTTCAAATACAACCTCAAATGTCCTTACTAATTGTTCAGCAATAATCTACAAGGCTTCTACAAAATCCCCAACAATTTTCTTTGCTATGCCTTGTTTATGTTGTGCCACTCTAATGTGAACTAAAAAAGTGTGTGCAAAGAGTTTGTTTTCACTTCCTAAATCTTGAATGGTGGCAATGCTTTTGTGGAGGTCTCTTATCCTTTGTTAGTCCTAAAGACAAACCACAGAAAACCAAAGTATGATCATCTTTGGTATTTTGAACATGATAAGTATCTTGCTCACCCATAGTTAATATTGGACATTTGTGGATGGAAACTTCCATTCTTCTTGCTGAAATTTGGTGCGGCAGCATATTTAGAAGTTCCTTGAGAAAGTGTATGCCCTAAAATCTTAAAGGATAATACCTCAATGCTCCTAAGAAAGAAGCAAGTGTACCACCATTAGTGTCATCATCTTCAAGATTTAGATGCAGCCCTTGCTCCCTTGCTAAACTTTCAAGCTCTTTAGTTTCTTCCCCCTCATCAAAGACTACCTCAATATAATGTATTCTCCCTTTACACAACCATCAGGAGACACAAATTCTTCCTTCTAGGCTCATTCTTGGTTTCTTCTTCCTTACTTGTCTTGGATTGATGCAGAAGCATCCATAGTGAACAAGCTATTCAGCATAACAAATTAATTTTCTTTAATTTTTGCCTTAGTTTGATGTTTAATGTTGTAGGAGGAATAAATTTTGTAATAAAGGCCAATTTTAATAAATACTTGTGGCCATAGCTTTATAGCCAAGTTTAAATAGGAGATCCAAATTTGAAGTTTATTTCTATTTTGGGGTCATGTTGAGTGGAGTCGACGGCATAGTGGACTGTTATTCTTAGCATGCAAGTGGGTGGAGGTGACAAAGCATCCAGAAGCTTTGAAGGCAATTGTAAGTTGGGAAGATGTCTTTCCCTTGTTTGGGCGTGACTTTTTGGGGGTTACCAGACCTCAGGTTTTGGTAACTATGGTGGTTGAAAGCGAGTTTTAACATTCATTTTATGAATTCCCATTTTCAGATTTTTGGGAAGTTTGAGGGAAAGAAGAAATTTGTCTTTAAAGAAATTGCAGGGGTTTGAAGATAAAGAAATATGATTATGGGTAAATTCCAGGCTTAAAGATTTGAAGCCATGTTGATTTTTATTGCAGGTTGAAGGTTAAGAAGCTAATTTTGCAGCAGGGTGCATAACATGAAGTGTTTTGGCTTGTAATTTCTCTTTGTTATTGTGACAGATTATTATCAGTTTAAATCAGATTTTGGAGTGTTTGTAATGCCTATAAGGCTGCCATGCAATGTATTTGCAGATTTACTATGAAGTTTGTTTCAGGATTGAATTAATGAGAAGTAGTTTGGTGATTTTCTACATTTACTTGAATATCTGAGTTGCATATGTATTTGGTTTGGGTTAAGAGAATACCCTATACAGATTTTAAGTCAAATCAATAGTGATTTGCATGTATGGATTTTTAAGAGGATTTTCACCCCTTCATCATGGATGATAAACTTTTCTAGGATTAAGCATGAAATTGTTTTTGTTTTTTTTTCCCAAAAAAAAACCTTTGATTGCTCCAAAGCTGATGATGTCCTAAGAATTGAACTTATTTGTGGATACTAAAGTCTCCAAGTCGAGAGCCCTCTAAAAAGCGTCTTGTAAGGATAGAGGATCAAAAGATTTTACTAAAGCCTTGAAAGGTTTAGTTGACACTTCAATAAACAAAACAACAAGTCTTCTTTATTGAAAATCTTTAAAATTCATTAACATAATTCTTCACAATTCAAGTCACGCCAACTCTCAAAAATGAACCTTGAGGCCTTTTCTATCAAATCCCTCAATCAACTTTCTATCGAAATCATCATCAAACTTGATGAGGTAGTGTCCCTGAGCAATCAACTCATAATACTACCATTCATGTGCTACTCCAAGGTAAAGAGTAGCAAGTTTGATGACTTCATCTTCTAACATTGGTATGAGTGACAAGTAAATGTCCAAATTTGGTATCCAAAAATAAGTTGTGCACTTGTTACATCCATCAAAGGTAGAAAGTATCAACTTTTCCAAAGCATGTTTAAAAATCCCTTTGATTTGCTTGTGGCCTTGGTTCAAGTCTTGAGCTCTTTCCCAACTCTTTCAAATTCATGAAATTTGTGAGACATCTTATTTTGGATTGCAATTGGAAGTTTTCTATATTCTAGGTAGCAAACAATGATTTTATCTACCATCGGATTCTAAACTTCCACTTCAGAAACTTCTTCCTCCCCATTAAGGAAAGTTGATTGTAAAGGTCTAATTGAGAACCCATTATTGGTTCTCTAGATGTTGTTGGCAATGTTAACGTGATTGTTGACCCTTAGAGAGATTCCTTCATAATACTAGTTTCTTGGCACATTCATCTTATTGTACATCGTATGGATTAATTGAACCAACATATCTATAAGGCATTCTTGAACTTCAAGTTTATTGTACAATGCCTCGGCTGAGTCATCTTCCACCATAGTTCTTTTTCTTTTTCTATAATAAATTTTAGATTTTGTTGTTCTTCCCTCAGCTAATCTGTATGTTTTTTCTCTCTTGGTAATAAGGTGAACTCTTTGTCATTGATAGGTTGGCAAGACCATTAGCTCTAACACCACTGTAATGTCCCTGGCATAATACTTAGCTCAAATTCACCAAATTTTAACAATCAACTCAAATCTTAGCTCTTTCTGATCACCAAGATCTAGATGTGAGCATTTGAAGACTAGAATGAAGACAAAAAACATAACAAGGAACTTACAGGCAGCTATCCAACCAATTTACAAACAATATCAAATTGACAAAATGGATCAACGCAAAAATGGCAGATAACGCTATGCAAATTTCAATCAATGTCGAACTAGCTAATAAAAAACAAAAATGTGTCAATGCCAAAATGGCAGACAATATCATCCAATTTTGATTCAAAGCCAAATTTGTGAATAAAGATATACAAATCTAAAATGGATCCAATGGTATATCGTCCAAAGATCTTTTTAATATAACAATGCTTATACTAATTGGTAGTAAACTGCCAGTTTATTACAAATTTGATGGATAAGTGATTATTACTTTTCTATCAAATCTAAGAATTATGTCAAACAGTTGTCCACCAATCTAAAAATAGACATTTCATCAAACAATTGGAAAGCAAATTGCAAAAAATGTGAATTACCCAATTGATACAATAGGCTATAGAAGAATTTAGCAACTATAATCCATTAGTTGTAGCTGATATAATTTATGCAAATCTCTAAATATAACAACAGTGATCTTCAAAATATCTGATCCAACAAATATGAACTTCCAAAAGAATAAATAACAACACTATTGGTAATCACTGTAAACTAGAGATTTTTATATCAGATGAAATCATACCGATAATCAATTTTCTGCCAATGAAATATTGGTGGGCTACTCATCAGATTTCCAGCAGAAAGAGTAGGCAAGAGTAAGCTGCAATCTCCTTTTTTAAAACCAAATGTAATTTCCCCACTTTGAAATTGAATTTAATGGTAAATATTAATAATAAAATTTAAATTTAAAAGAATTAAAATGAAAATATAAAAGAATAATTAAAAAAAATTAAAAATTTAATTTAGTTAATGAATGGACAAAAGGCATGAAATGATAAGTTGTGACTCTCTCAAATATGAGGTATAAAAGGGAGAAGAGAGCCTCATTTGAGGGGGGATAATTTGGGAATCAGAAATGTAGATTTGATTTAATAAGAAGTGCAGATCTGATTGTGAAAGGCCGTGTCCCTTTCAAAGGGCAGAAATAATGAAGAGTTGCACTCTTTCAAAGAGTGCTAAGAGTGCTAATGGTGAAAGAGTGTCTCTTGCCAAAGGGCATACATGATGAAGAGGTGTGACCTCTCCCTCACATTGAGATATATAACGGAAAGGGGTCAAATCATCCAGTAACATCACTATCGATCAGTTCAGATCAGAACTGTTATTAAGTTACAGGCAGTAACACCTTTGTTCTTGGTGGTATGCATAGGAATGGGCTTAATATGTATGTTTAATACGAAAGCTTATAAATGTTCATACTGTGATATCCCCCCACCCCTCCCCCCCCAAATATTCTGGTTAGAGGACTTTTGAATATATTCACGTTTTATTATAAGCAACCGATAATGATTGCAATTAAGGGTATTGCTGCCTTAAGGAAGGACAATCAGATCGAAGAATGATTAGTTAAATTAGTGATAGGATCCTTAAACAAACAACCAATAATGATTGACACGACAAAGCAATAACAATAGAGGAGATTATCAAGGCTGCCAGCAGGAATAGGAAACAGGAGCAAGCAGTGACAGGTACATATTTGGTACTTTCTGATCTAATACTATAATATGATAAAACACCATCTTCCATATCATAATCATATTTGTATATCACTGAATCTGAACTGCTGAATGTAAAGTTATTTAAATTGATGGCAATAATAACATAAAAATGAAAAAGCAATTTAAAGACAATTTCACATCATATCACTGTTTTAACACAATATATATTTACATCTCTGTCAATGAACCCAAGGATGAACGAGGCAATCAAATTCAGTTTGCAGAATTTGTTATCATATTGTAAGGGAATAATGGCAGATAATGGTTAATATAAATTAATACTAACAGGAAGCATTAATGACAATATAATGTAATGGGATTTGTGACAACTATGATTATCATAATAGAATTAAATAATGAATATAATTGGAATAACATAAATGGTTCATTACATACAAGGGACCCTCTCTCAAGTACGCCACTCCATAGTGGATGCCTAACCCCTGCCACATGGAGCCAAGGGGGATGTAGCATCTGCTCTTGGGCTTAAGAGAGGAGGTGGTTGAGATAAGGTGGAATGGCGATAGGACACCTCACTGGGCACGCCACTCCATGATGGATGCTTAACACCTGCCACATGGAGCCAAGAGAGATGTAGCATCTGCTCTTGGGCCTAGGGTGGAAGGTCTCTTGGACACCCTATCCAACCAGCCTACCCTAGTGCACTAAGAAATTGGATAATAAAGAATGGCAACTAACCTACAATCTGAACGAATATAATACTAATGGTAATTAATACATTAAAAATTTATATCACTCGATCTAATTCATTAGCATATGTTTCAGTTTATAAGTATTACTTCATATATGTGCTCTAATTTTGTGTTGCAGGAAAACAGTATACAAAGGTACTCCCATAAACTTAATTACCTATTTTAGATTTGGGCAAATTTAGGTTAATTTAAAGTATAACTAATTAGGGGACATGACACCAAACAGCAGCAAATTATATTATAATACTTTCCTTTTAAGAATCACACCATTCCAATTCGTGCAATTCACTGGAAATTTCAATATGGTGTGTCCAAAAAGAAGAGGTTGTGGCCACATACAAATAATCTCAAATATGCTGCAATAAGGTAACAAAGATGGTACAGCAGCAATAAATTAATCACAAATTCACAAACTGAAAACAACACAGAGAAGTAGAAACATGCCAAACTTTCTTTTTGTATTTTCTAAATATCCAAACCACAAAATGAAATAGAAATCTAAAATCTAGAAAATTTGAAAATATATCTCAAAACCATAACCAGAATCTGGAACCCAAACAACAAATACCAATTACCGAAAAATTGAATGCATTCAACATATTGGTGATCTCTGGATAAACTCGCTCAATTGGCTAAGATAGTTTTCATCCCCAAAAACCAACTTGCCAAAGGGTGTTCATTCTCAACCAAAAGAAGAATTCAAATTCATTCTCTAAAAGAAGAAAATCATAAAATGGGCAAGAAGACTCTTCTTCGTGTCCAAACCTCCTTTACAACTTCCAAGGGAATATATATGTGTGTGTATAATATATAGATATATAGATAGATACATATGCATACATACATACATACATAAGCGCACGCACATATATATACACACATATACACATATCCTCAAAGTTATCAACTATTAAAATGTAATTTTAATCATTCACTTATAGAACCTTGGGTCTAGAAACACTTTTAAAACTTACTAATAACAACCTTTTTAAATATAACATAAAGTTACTTTTCAACAACTTAGATTTAATTATTTAATTATTCTCCTGTTTCCCACCCCATTAGCCTAAAAGAAAAAATTAGGAAATATGCTAAGGGTCTTCATTAGTTTTACATTAGAAAAGGGGACATGCCAGATGGCAAGCAAAAACTGATTAGTCTAGTCACAATTCAATGAGTTTGCACTTTTTTAATTAGAACTTAGCTACAAACTTGCATCATCTTACTTTTGTATAGTACAGATCAAATGGAAATCCATCAACAATAATGGATAAAAAATAGCTAAATTGCCTTGAATATGCAAAAAAGATGAACAAAAAATAATTATGGCCAGTTTAAAGATGTGTCTTCCTAGCTAGAAATGTATGGCATATCTCCATCAAGTCCAAAGCACTGACTGTGAGTGCCGCCTATATCTCTGCAGTCAGCACTAGTTCCTTAACTTATATTTGATACTCTATCATTGCGTATTAAATTTCAAGATATGCTTTATAGTCATAACAGCATATATGTAAAGCCAAGGAAAAATTAATATTTCAAAGAAAATGAGAGAATTGACAATAGATAGAAGATAAATTGGGAATTCAACTGCTAGTTCATGCAAGGAGCATTCTGTAATTCAAAAAATATCAATGAATCAAAGTCAAACAAAGAAAATCCAAAGGAAGTGGAAGGCCTTACCATAGATATGACTAGCTAGATTTTCTGCACTCATATAGTCTGATAAAATGAGTTTTTCATGCTCCCGTTGTCCCCAATAATAACCCCTTAAAGAAACTAGGTTTGGATGCCTAATGTTCGCAAACTTCTTTGCTTCCCTTGCAAATTCCTTTCTGTGCTTAGCCAAGCCCTCCCTCAGCCACTTCACTCTCAAAACATGTCCATTGTCTAGAGTGGCTTTATAGGAGGTACCATGACTGCTTCTCCCCAAAACCTCAGCAGGCGCACGAGACAGCTCCTCAGCTGTGAATGATAATGTATTATCCAGAAAGAAGAGATCCCCAGCCAACCGATCAGGTGATTGAACATTCAAGATAACTGGGTGCTCTGAAGTGAATGAATCATCAGACTGTGGAGGTGATGATAAGTAACTCTGTGATCCAGGTAAAGACCTTTTCTTATTATTTGAAGATGAAATATCTGCAGTGCTACTAGTCTTCACAGAATCAAGACCCTTGGCTTTAACATCTGAAGTTTCTTGTACTGCAGCCTCAGTGGTGAGTCCTTTGGGCACAGCAGATGTAAGCCTCTTATCAGGAACTAGCAAATTATCTGCTGAAAATTTCAAGGGCACTGGAGGTGAAGGATCCACATCTTTATGAAATTCATAATACCCAGCACTAGAAGGTTGTCCTCTGTTTCTGTCTTTTGTATCAACTTTCTCGCCAAAGTCAACATATCTACTAAAGTGTTGCGTGGGTGAATTTCTTCTGTAGTACAGAAACAGAGCAAGGGCAACAAGTAGCGCAGATCCAGCAGTACACACTCCAATTATTATTGCTTTAACATCTGCTCCGAGGCCCTTCTCATGTCTCCCCTTCCCATTGATCTCAGGTCCCCTACCATGTGAACCAGAAACAGAAGGAAAAATCAAATGAACATTGCCTGGATAAAATGAGGAATATGGGAACTTTCTCAAGTTTTCTGGAACATAACCTGACAAGTCATTATAAGATAGATTCAATGCTTTTAAATTGGCAGAAAGCTTGTTTGGTATTTTCCCTGTTAATTGGTTGCAACAAAGGTTAAGATTCGTCAAAGCATAAAGCTTACTGACTTCCCTTGGTATACTACCTGAAAATTGATTTCCTGCCAGATTCAGTGACCTGAGACTATCGATGTCACCAATTTCTCGGGGAATGAAACTATTCAGTTGGTTGTTTGAAAGATCAAGTGATTCCAAGGGTGAATAGTTTACCACTGCCAGTAATGTTACAGGACTAATTGGTTGAACATTCTGTAGAGGTATTCTCCCTGTAAAGTTGTTTCTAGACAAGTGTAAATGTGCCAAGGTAGGTGAGGTAAAAAGGTTCGTCAAAAGAGGCCCATTTAGCAGGTTGAAGCCAAGGTCAATAGTTCTAATCCTAGAATATGTCCCTAGCACAAGAGGAAGAGGACCCACTAGGGCATTGTGTGATAAATTCAGATAGGTCAATCTTAAAAATGTCGAAGTATCATTAGGCAAGGACCCAGTAAATGAATTCTGACTCAGATCAATCATTTCCAAGTCATTCCCCCACATCAGAGACAAACTCCCAGATAGATTGTTATTGCTCAAATCCACAACTGCACAGCTACCAAATTTTTGTGGCAATGGACCAGATAGAAGATTTGAAGAAAGATTGAGAATGTTAAGGGATTTTGATGTGATCGTATTCATCATGAAACCTGCAATATAAATAAGTCATAACGAATTAGGAAGCTATGGGAAAACAAAATCTGCAATATAACACATGTCAAATCTCCTTTGCCTATCATATTGCTTAGTTAACCTGAAATTAACATAATGCATACTGTTCTTCTAAAACAGCCTAGCCATTCATCACATAAGAACTTTGCAATGTCAATGAAACAGACAATTGCTTTCCAATATTACCATTCACAAATTCCTTTGAGATAAGATTTATAGTGCAGGGCAGACACATAAAGGCATCAATAATACACACCACACTGTAAAAGAAATCACAACGTAATCCAGATACCAGCAACATCAGAAGCCTGGGTATCTTATCATTTAGCAATTTAGCCGTAGCAGTATGAGCAAATAGTTAACAGTACTCTAACCAAGAGCCCAAGTGCAACTGAGTTTGACTTAACTCCCTGGAAAAACAAGCAGAATTTACATGCTTACCTAGATATTGTGAACTTTCACACTAAGTATGAAACTGAAACTGAAATTAAAGCTAAATATGAAATGTAGGTACTTTGAGATGACATTCAGTTAAATCTTTGAAAAGGCTTTCACTGATCGCCAGATTAAGGATCATGATTTGATTTGTCAGCAGTTCCCCTATCAGTGCCCTTCAACTATGCATAGGCCATGAACAATATGGACACAATTATATGGTGTACTTTATGCATGAATAAAAGTTAGAATTCATTAATCAAGAGAATGAGACTATCCATTATTAGTGAGAAAATAACATCACAAAACAATAACCAAAAAACCATACCATTTAGAAAGCAGAATGATTGAAGAACAACCCTCAGGGATAGAAATAAAAATGACAAACAACACATTTTGAAAATATCGCCTTTAATTCTTTTACCTACACACTTATTTTCAATGGGAACATGATACAGCAGTAACACATATACAGATGGATAATAAGACAATGCGAAAGAAAGGAAATGATAGGAAAGTAAAGCTCCTAGTGATGAAGGCATGGGTTCACTGACATTGAGAGAATTAAACAATAGTACGCAGAGAGAAAAATCTTGCACATGAACAACTACACAAAAAACACGTTGCTAAATTTACAAAGAATACAAGAAGCTCTGTAGATGCAGAAGAAAATTCTCCAAAAGACAAAAGATAGGATAATCTCTAACAGTAACAGGGTAACTGTAGTTAAATGGAGGACCAAACCTCTGGTTCCCCACATTGGACATCCTGGTCATCTTTGCTTCACAATGCAGACTCTGTTTTGACAAACTTCAACACTAACTATCAGAGTAGAAGAGTTGCTCACTGTGGTTTCCATGCTAATTTGCATCAAATTCAGTTAAGTGGTTCTATGCATAAGTCATATTATTTTCTAAAATTTGTTACTCTATTACAATCACCAAAACTCCGAAACTCGGCAGAAACACAGCAAATCCTGAGTTTTTCTTCAAACATTACACTACATTACAAATAATTCTTAGTCAATAAAATGAAAAGATTAGCCAACAAATTCTGTACTTTAAATTGTTCCATTCCTTAAAAATATTTCAAAAAAAAATTCTATTAGAGATGTAGATTGGTGTATTTGAAACTATGAAACAACCCTTAGACTAACTGGGAAAAAGTCCTCCATACAATGAGCACTAAATTAATTGTGCTTACCTGAAAGGCTGTTGTGGCTGAGATCCAGTTCCTTTAAAGCCAAAGTATCGTCTACAAAAAGTGCATCTGGCAAATTACCAGAAAATTTATTACCACCAAGCCGTAACGTCTCAAGGCCATAAGCAAATTCGAACGAAGGAAGCTTTCCTGATAGCTGATTGTTGCTGACATCAAGAACTCTCAGGTTCGCAAAAGAACTTGAATGATAATCAAGCAAGCTTCCAACAAGCTGATTATTGCTGAGATTTAGATACTGAAGCTGGCTGAGTCCAGATTCATGGGACAACATCTGTGAAAGGGTTCCAGAGAACTGGTTATCGCTGAAATCAATGTGCTCCAAATTTTGCAGCCCCATGACACCATTATCAATGATACCAGATAACTGATTTGAATGTAAATCGATCCAACGCAGCTCCCTGAGCTTTCCCAAACCATCTGGTATCTTTTCAGACAGCTTATTTGATGACAAGTTAAGATAAACTAGGCGTTCAAGGGCAACAATGGCACTGGGGATTCTTCCATTGAATAAATTGTTTGAAATATCAAAGTACTGAAGAGATGAAAGTGAATGCAGCTGCGCATCCAGCTTACCTAAATAGACAATCCAATGAAACATTACAAAAAACATCCAAATAGCAACTTTGAGATTGTTGACAAAAGCTTTCATTTTTTAAACATGTGTATCTGTAAACAATTGAGTTCAATCTGCTTTACTGGAAACACTCATCAATGAAAGACAAAAATTTAGGAAAAAAAAATACTGACTAAAATACTTTAGATTATTTAAAAGAACATAGTTTACATTTTGGAAATATATGCTTGTAAACAACTCTGTTACATCCACTTGTGACTTTACTAGAAATATTTATGCTAAAGGGAAGTAAAAAGAACATGATTATAATCTTAGTGAAGTAATTTATCAAAATTTAAAATGCAACAAAGCTTTAAAGAAAAAGATGAAGAGTTAAAAGTTTTGAAATTATTTCCATACGTTCTCATTTTTGAAGCACACATCTGGAAACAAATGTGCTCAATCCACTCAATCCACTTTTCTTGAAACATATATGCTAAATTAAAGTGGGTTAAACACTTCTATGAATCCGGACACAATTGTGTTCAATCCACTTTACTGTAAACATTTACAGAAAAATAAAGTAGATTCAACATATTTGTTCTAAGGCATATATTTGAATAGAATGATTGAAGAGACAAAGCTTTAAGAAAACATGTATCTGGAAACAATTATATTCAATTCACTTTAGAGGAATCGTATATGCTAAAGTAAAGTATAGATTGAACGCAGATATGAACCTGGTAAGTTGGAAAAAATCGTGTTTAATTCACTTTACTGCAAACCTATATGGCAAAGTAAACTGGATTGGACACAGTTGTTCCAAAGCTTTAAGAGAACGATACAGGATGAAAAATTTCAGATTACTTTCATGGAATCTCATTTGTCAGGCATTTATTTAACAGCAGTTGTCACAATCAAGTAGAAACATAAGACTTAAGTAGATTGAACATTCATAAATCTTCAAATTTGTGTTGGTTGCAGTAAAGTAAAATGGATTGAAGACAGTTATAAATATGACTCAATTATGTCGAGTACACGTCAAAGTATAGTGGATGGAATAAAGTTATGAATCCGGACGCAATTGTGTTCGTTTCACTTTGCTGGAAGCATAGACGCAAGAATAAACTGGACCAAAACCAGATACGAATCTGGAGACAGCCGTGTTCATTCTACTATACTGGAAACATTCGCGGCTACAGTATGGCATACAACACAGTCATGAATCCGGGTAAAACTGAGTTCCGTGCACCTAACTGGAAACATCTACGCTAAAGTGGATTGCACAACAACTTTGAATCTGGACACAATTGTTTTCAATCCACTTTACTAGAAACATAGGTGCTAAAAGTAAAGGGGATTGAACACACGTGATGATTTATCAGGATTCAACTAACTGGAAACATCTACGCTAAAGTGGATTGCACAACAACTTTGAATCTGGACACAATTGTTTCAATCCACTTTACTAGAAACGAAGGCGCTAAAGTAAAGGGGCTTGAACACACGTGATGATTTATCAGGATTCAACAGCTTAGTTTTGTGTTAATCTTCACCTACTAATATTATTGAGTAGCTTTACAAATCCGGACACAATTCTGTGCAGTTCGTTTAATTAGAAACATATATGGAGGGGTGAAGTAAATTGAACACAGCTTTTAGGAGATAAATATTTAAAAGATGCCAAAGGTTGAACCTTTGTCAAAACGGCTGAAACAAAGTCCGTAAAAGAGTATTTAAATGAAACAATTAAAATGCAGCTCGGTACAGAGGTTACCTGATAATTTATTGTTGGAAAAGGACAAATTGGACAGCATTTTCATGCCTCCAAGAGCTCCCAGCTTAATTTCACCTGTAAGATTACGGTTGGCAAGGTTAATGCCGGTGACGAGCCCCCCAGAGCACTGGATCCCATCCCAGTTTACAGGGCAGCCATTGGAGTCCACAGACGCAACCTTCCAAGACTGCAGCGCAAACCCTCGCATGCCCTTAGTCAGCTCCACAAGCGCCGAAACGTCGCTCGACGAGGCGGCGGCGTGTCCACGAGCCAAGAACAAGAAAACAGTGATCATAAAGGGGAGCCGTATTATCGCCATGCCCGCTACTGGCGAGCTTCCTCGCAATGTGACCCTGACGCTGGTGCTCAAACCTTCAAGCTCCTACACTGTACTCCTAACTATTCTTCAGCTGTCAAGAAGAAGAAAATGAAAAACAACAAGAAGAAAACCTCTTGCACAATGTAGCTCCAGCATTAGATCCGCCGCGACTCAAACCAGAGACGTGCAGCGTTGCCCTTCCGGGCGCCATTTCAGTCTTCCCCTTACTTTTGAGCTCATCAATTTTTAATGTTTTCCCGAGGGTTTGCTCTGCTGTCTTCTTCTCCTACCAGTATGTGACATTCAATCAATCATTCAGTTTTAAGAATAAAAATCCATAAAGGTAGTCAAAATTTAGTTATTTATTTTGTACTCCGCCCGGTTTTCGAAATACCGGCAGTATCCGCCGACATATGCCGCCGCCGGCAACGTTATGAGACAGGTAAGAGATAACCGCGTCCTTTAACAGTGCAGGCGGCCTGTCCAGATTCTAACCCGCGACCTCTCACGTCACACATATTCTGTAATTTCGACATTGCCGACCTTCATTCGTTGGCAGTGTGCGGGAATAAAAGCACTCGGAGCTTTACAGGTTGATTCGATTCTGTCATGTGACGGCAAAGTCCGACCGTAAAAGCCGTCCGTACGTTCCTTTGACGGTGGCTTTAATAAACAAACGTATCTGCCAAGGAAAACGAGATGATGGACAAGGAAGAAAATGATGTGCCTTTTGGACGCTTACGATAGCTGTCAGATCTACATATCTCGTCAAGTAACGTTAACTGTTACTTTACTGAGTGGAGTCCAACTTGACGGGGACTATCGCCGTCAATAGTGACGAACTAACACTGACGACTTTTTTCGGTTTGAAATTTATCTGCCAGCTGTCCGGCAGAAAAAGAGTGCCGGTAAATTCCGAGATTTTTGGAGAAAGGTAACGGGCCTATAACACCGGGTACTATGCTGTACGACCACGAATTTCTCCCACTACTTGGGATCAACTCCTCATCGTCCGATGTGCGTGGAACGTGCCGGAATATGCTTGCTTCGCTAAGATTCCGGGCAACTTTACTTCCGTTCATGGCGCCACTTATAAGTAGTGGGAGGGCTCGATTTTCTTTTAAATGCGCTTTTGTTGGGAAGAATTCTGGTTTTTTTCAAGTTACTAGTAGAAAGTGTTGTGAATGGTTGAAAGATATAATAATTTATAATTTTATGTGGTATATATGTTAAAGGTGAATTATTATCTGTTATATTTGGTAAATAAGATCATAAATATTAGTGTCTATTTATGATTGGATAATTTTTTTAACTTGAATATTTATAATTTAATGTGGTATATGTGTAAAGGCGTTACCAAGATCATAAATATTAGTGTATATTGATTATTTGATAACACTTTTTAACTGTTCTTAAATACTAAACACCCAAGTGGCAAGGGCAAGGGTTCTATTTTATTTGGAGTAATAAAATAACACCTCCACAAAAGCTTAAACATGGCATATTTCATGCATTTACATGTCATTTGCATGTCAAATTGTTTCAAAAATGGATTTTTGTTTACAAACATTTGATGTCATCTCTCGGCATTTACCTATGATTTTCATGTCAAGGGTAGAGGGTAATGAGGGAGTGTTAGGAAAACTCTTATCTTCAAAGTTAAATTTGGTAGAGGGTAATGAGGGAGTGTTAGGAAAACTCTTATCTTCAAAGTTAAATTTGACAATCATTTATACTCGAAAACATGTTATATTTAAAGATGTATTTTTAAATGTAAATATATATAATTGAAAAGTAAAAATAAAAAATAAAAGGTTCTAGTCAAATAAAATAAGTCTAAATCAAATGGTTGAAAGATATAAATATTTATAATTTTTATGGTGTATATGTGTAAGTTAGTGTAAAGTTATTAAGTGTGGCATTTGGTAGATAAGCTTATAAATGTTTTTGTCTTTTGATCATTTGATAACATTTTTAATTATGTTGGTAGTCGTAATTAAAGTGGTAGCAATGGGTGGATCATTAAATAACACTTTTTACTTGATTGATTATGTTGAAAGATATAATGACAAGGGGTGAAGTGCAATGACATGAGCATGTTAACAAAAACTCTAATGTGGGAATCAGTCGAATATTGATATTGTTAGAAAAATGGATCCTTCAAGTTTGAAAAATTTGAATGGCAGGGTTGAGGTATTGGCTATTTCAATGGTTTCTTTTTTCTTTTTTCTTTTCATGCCAAGAGGATGGCTCTAGGTTTCTTCAAGAAGGCTCATGGTTTCTAGGTTTAAACGGTTTATGTCTTCAAAGTTGGTCTCCTAGTTCCAACCCAATGACTGAAATATTCAAGTTGCCTATTTGGGTTTGTTTGTCAAGGTTACCCTTGAAAATTTGGAATGAAAAGGTTTTCATAATTATTGCTAAACTCTTTTGGACAATATAGTGCTATTGATAAGATCACTAAATTTTAAAAGAGGTTGTTATTTGCTAGATTTTGTTTGTTTGTGGAGAAAAAACCAAAAGCTACCCACCTAGATTACCTTTTCTTCAAAACTTGGTACTTGGGTGCAACAAATAAACTACGAAGACTCTCTGATGATCTATCATTCTTGTGGTAAAGTGGATCATGTCTCCACTACCTTCTTGAAGAATAAAAAAATAACACTTTGTTTGGAAGAAGAAGAATTTACCAAATCCTAAGATATATTTCCTTATTCCCCTTCAAGAGTTTTAGAAAGTAGATACTAAAGGTAAATTTGAAATAGATTGTTCAAAGATGGTCTCCTTGGTTAATGATTTGGGGCTAGTAGATGGTTTTCTTAGTGATTCAATGACTCCTCATTGTCACAAAAAAGTTGGATTCAAAAAGAACAATCCTCGTTTTGAGATTAATCATAGTTGTTTGGATCATTTCTTTAAACCACCTTTACTTAATGTGGGTTGTTTGGTTTTTGTAAATCTTTGTTTTTTGTAGCTCATTTTGTTGTTTGTTGGTGTTTGGTTGTGCTTCAAGTTGTATCCTTCGCTCTATATAAGGTTTGGGGCCTTTTCAAAACCCCTTATCTAAATCGAAGATAAAAACTCTTACTTACTCTTATATGTGTAAAGGCAAATTATTATCTGTTATATTTGGTAAATAAGATCATAAATATTAGTGTATATTCATGATTTGATAACACTTTTAATTGTTCTAGCTAGAGACAAGTGGCAAGGGTTCTATTTTATTTGGAATAATAAAATAACACCTCCACAAAGGATAAAACATGGCATATTCCAAGCATTTACATGTCATTTGCATGTCAAATTGTTTCAAAAATGGATTTTTGTTTACAGAAATTTTGATGTCATCGTAAATGCCTCGTACCTGTCATTTGCATGTCAAGGGTAGAGGGTAATGAGGGAGTGTTAGGAAAACTCTTATCTTCAAAGTTAAATTTGACAATCATTTATACTCGAAAACATGTTATATTTAAAGATATATTTTTAAATGTAAATATATATAACTAAAAAGTAAAAATAAAAAATAAAAGGTTCTAGTCAAATAAAATAAGTCTAAATCAAATGGTTGAAAGATATAAATATTTATAATTTTTATGGTGTATATGTGTAAGTTAGTGTAAAGTTATTAAGTGTAGCATTTGGTAGATAAGGTTATAAATGTTTTTGTCTTTTGATCATTTAATAACATTTTTAATTATGTTGGTAGTCGTAATTAAAGTGGTAGCAATGGGTGGATCATTAAATAACACTTTTGACTTGATTGATTATGTTGAAAGATGTAATGACAAGGGGTGAAGTGCAATGACATGAGCATGTTAACAAAAACTCTAATGTGGGAATCGGTCGAATATTGATATTGTTAGAAAAATGGATCCGTCAAGTTTGAAAAATTTGAACGACAAGGTTGAGGTATTGGCTATTTGAATGGTTTTCTTTTTTCTTTTTTCTTTTCATGCCAAGAGGATGGCTCTAGGTTTCTTCAAGAAGGCTCATGGTTTCTAGGTTTAAAGAGTTTATGTCTTCAAAGTTGGTCTCCTAGTTCCAACCCAATGACTGAAATATTCAAGTTGCCTATTTGGGTTTGTTTGTCAATGTTACCCTTGAAAATTTGGAATGAAAAGGTTTTCATAATTATTGCTAAACTCTTTTGGATAATATAGTGCTATTGATAAGATCACTAAATTTTAAAAGAGGTTGTTATTTGCTAGATTTTGTTTGTTTGTGGAGAAAAAACCAAAAGCTCCCCACCTATATTACCTTTTCTTCAAAAATTGGTACTTGGGTGCAACAAATAAACTATGAAGACTCTCTGATGATCTATCATTCTTGTGGTAAAGTGGATCATGTCTCCACTACCTTCCTGAAGAATAAAAAAATAACACTTGGTTTGGAAGAAGAAGAATTTACCAAATCCTAAGATATATTTCCTTATTCCCCTTCAAGAGTTTTAGAAAGTAGATACTAAAGGTAAATTTGAAATAGATCGTTCAAAGATGGTCTCCTTGGTTAATGATTTGGGTCTAGTAGATGGTTTTCTTAGTGATTCAATGACTCCTCATTGTCACAAAAAAGTTAGATTCGAGAAGAACAATCCTCGTTTTGAGATTAATCATAGTTGTTTGGATCATTTCTTTAAACCACCTTTACTTAATGTGGGTTGTTTGGTTTTTGAAAATCTTTGTTTTTTGTAGCTCATCTTGTTGTTTGTTGGTGTTTGGTTGTGCCTCAAGTTGTATCCTTCGCTCTATATAAGGTTTGGGGCCTTTTCAAAACCCCTTATCTAAATCGAAGATAAAAACTCTTACTTACTCTTATATGTGTAAAGACGAATTATTATCTGTTATATTTTGTAAATAAGATCATAAATATTAGTGTCCATTGATGATTTGATAACACTTTTAATTATTCTAGCTAGAGACAAGTGGCAAGGGTTCTATTTTATTTGGAGTAATAAAATAACACCTCCACAAAAGCTAAAACATGGCATATTCCAAGCATTTACATGTCATTTGCATGTCAAATTGTTTCAAAAATGGATTTTTGTTTACAGACATTTTGATGTCATCGTAAATGCCTCGTACCTGTCATTTGCATGTCAAGGGTAGAGGGTAATGAGGGAGAGTTATGAAAACTCTTATCTTCAAAGTTAAATTTGACAATCATTTATACTCGAAAACATGTTATATTTAAAGATATATTTTAAAATGTAAATATATATATAATTGAAAAGTAAAAATAAAAAATAGAAGGTTCTAGTCAAATAAAATAAGTCTAAATCAAATGGATGAAAGATATAAATATTTATAATTTTTATGGTGTATATGTGTAAGTTAGTGTAATGTTATTAAGTGTAGCATTTGGTAGATAAGGTTATAAATGTTTTAGTCTTTTGATCATTTAATAACATTTTTAATTATGTTGGTAGTCGTAATTAAAGTGGTAGCAATGGGTGGATCATTAAATAACACTTTTGACTTGATTGATTATGTTGAAAGATGTAATGACAAGGGGTGAAGTGCAATGACATGAGCATGTTAACAAAAACTCTGATGTGGGAATCGGTCGAATATTGATATTGTTAGAAAAATGGATCCTTCAAGTTTGGAAAATTTGAATGACAGGGTTGAGGTATTGGCTATTTGAATGGTTTTCTTTTTTCTTTTTTCTTTTCATGCCAAGAGGATGGCTCTAGGTTTCTTCAAGAAGGCTCATGGTTTCTAGGTTTAAACAGTTTATGTCTTCAAAGTTGGTCTCCTAGTTCCAACCCAATGACTGAAATATTCAAGTTGCCTATTTGGGTTTGTTTGTCAAGGTTACCCTTGAAAATTTGGAATGAAAAGGTTTTCATAATTATTGCTAAACTCTTTTGGATAATATAGTGCTATTGATAAGATCACTAAATTTTAAAAGAGGTTGTTATTTGCTAGATTTTGTTTGTTTGTGGAGAAAAAACCAAAAGCTCCCCACCTATATTACCTTTTCTTCAAAACTTGGTACTTGGGTGCAACAAATAAACTATGAAGACTCTCTGATGATCTATCATTCTTGTGGTAAAGTGGATCATGTCTCCACTACCTTCCTGAAGAATAAAAAAATAACACTTTGTTTGGAAGAAGAAGAATTTACCAAATCCTAAGATATATTTCCTTATTCCCCTTCAAGAGTTTTAGAAAGTAGATACTATGGGTAAATTTGAAATAGATTGTTCAAAGATGGTCTCCTTGGTTAATGATTTGGGGCTAGTAGATGGTTTTCTTAGTGATTCAATGACTCCTCATTGTCACAAAAAAGTTAGATTTGAGAAGAACAATCCTCGTTTTGAGATTAATCACAGTTGTTTGGATCATTTCTTTAAACCACCTTTACTTAATGTGGGTTGTTTGGTTTTTGTAAATCTTTGTTTTTTGTAGCTCATCTTGTTTTTTGTTGGTGTTTGGTTGTGCTTCAAGTTGTATCCTTCGCTCTATATAAGGTTTGGGGCCTTTTCAAAACCCCTTATCTAAATCGAAGATAAAAACTCTTACTTACTCTTATATCCAAACTTAAATTTGACATTTATATGTGAAAATATTATTAAATAAAATAAAAATTAATTAAACAATGTAAAACTAAATAAAAATTCTTATATATATAAAATAAATTAAATTAAAATTGAGTAAATTAAATTAAGTTACTGTTAAGTAAATAAAATAAAATAATTCATGAATAATTTTAAAATAAAATAAAATAATCTTTAAATAGTTTTAAAGTAAAATAAAATAATTTAAGTAAATAAAACAATTCAAGAATGGTGTTTCTTAGGGGATGACCCCACAATGCAGTAGTTAGCTAGCTGCAAGCCTCCTACAGGGTTGGAGTCTACTAGCACAAAAATCTTACAATTTATATTTAAATTTGAGCTTCTAATTTGCATTAAATAGCTTTTAAGGGAACCTAATCTAAAAAGTGGATTGTACTTGAAGGTATTTGAATTTATTAGTATTGATGAAACGTCTAAAGATAGTCAAGACTGTCAAATAAATATTAACCATAAGAACTTGGATAAATATAAATTTATAATCGTATTTTGAGTCATGTATCTTTCCAATTTAAAAATATTTTTTTCATGATACATTATACAATAAGACAAAATTTATTATTCTTAGAAATTAAAAGGAATCATAGACCTATTTATTTCTTGTTCTATGCACATTAGTAGTAGCACCAACACTTATTTTATGTATTTAAATGTTTAATTTTATGAGCTTCTAATTCACATGATGAATGGTGTACCATCAAGTTTTCAAGTCCTTTGGTTGCTCAGATGATGAGATTCGTTGTTGTTGTTCTCTAACAATGAGAATGTCTATCAAACTAGTCCAAAATTTTCTTGGCGACTTCCAAATATGTGAATTCAACTGTTGCGGTTTGGAGGACATGCTTATTTGGTTCATGAATTTGTCAATTCAAGCACTCTAACAATGAGAGTGTCTTTCAGACTGGGCCAGAATTTTCTTGGCGGCTTCCAGATACATGAATTCAAGTGTTATGGTTTGGGGGACATGCTTATTTTGTTCATGCAGTATTTCAGTTCGAATCTTTGGTGTTGTTTTTGTTCTCCAAGCGAGTTATGTTGGTTTGTGCTTGGTATGGTCGGTTGCGTTAGGTCTCAGTGTGCCTAGATGGATTATCTTATTTGGATCATGCATTTTTGGTCCATATATGCATTAGAGGTTGAGTTAGAATAATGTTTTGGGTTTCATATTGGTGTGTGGAGATCCACATTAGGTAATTTGCATTGGAAGATGCTTTTGGGCTGACTAGTTGTCGAGTTTTATTATTCATCTACATGTTTCATTTGGAACTAACTTTGGAAGATGTGTTAGGGTATGTAGTTCATTGGAATCCTTATAAGGATGTATGGTACTGATTTTGGGTCTCCTCTTTCTCCTAGAGTGTACCGCATTGGATATTATCGGTCTAGATGGCCTAGTTTATGTAATTTTATATACTATTTTGGGCTGACCTGGTTGATAGTTTTAATGAATATATTTGTATATAATGATGAGTAAATGGATGTGTTGAAGTGTACAAAAGAGTGGGATGTGTTTGAAATGGTGTGATGTGTATGTGAATGATATGCAAATAGATTTGATGGAAAAGGTGTGCAAAAGTTAGTTGAGAAGAGCTTTGACAGTGTTTGGTAACAAAGTTTGAGGTCAAATATATTTGTCATGATATTGGACACTTGACAAAGGGGTTCAAGGTCAATTTCTTGATCAGGAGGCCCTATTCATTTCCAGTTCATCTATTCCTACTGAAATACAATGTGTCTCTCTTAGCATCTCTTTGTACCTTGCCCCGAAGCAGTGAGTTTCAGTTGTGCAAGTGATTTATATCTTGCCCTAAAGTTGTACACCTTAGCTAGCAAGTTCAGAGCAGTGAGCTCCCTGGCCTGTGGCCTAATCATTGGAATCATTTATATCAATATTGTGAGTGTGATTCTCACTGTGGTTTTTCCCTTGGGTTTTACATGTAAATCTGGTGTTCATGAGTTGATTGTGTTATGTGCTTTCATGATTTCATTAAAGTAGGGTATTAGCTATGGTTTGAAGTTTAATAGATCTGAAATAAAGTTGTGTTAGAGATCTAGATTGATTCACCTCCCCCCTCTCAATCGTGTTGTGCATTCAACATAAAGGTTCATTATTTCCCACTACTTTGAAGTGGTGTGACTTCCAAGTGGACATCAAATAAGGTTTTGATCAGATTTATTCTTTGTTGAATAAATATAGGATTTCCTATGCTACAACTAGGGTCAATTTTGATCTTGAGGGATTTACAAATGTAGTATGACTCAATGTCAAGAAGTCCCTTTATGTTCATGAGCTACACTTTGATGAGGATGTGATAAGGGTTTTCTTATAATTTGAGGAAGTGAAAGATAAAAGGAATAAATGGCTCAGAATTGTGAAGGTTGAGAAGGAGAAAATGAGGAAAGATCGATCATTCTAAGGATTTTGTATAGAAAAGAAGGATATAATTGTTATAATGAGGAAAACTTTGGAGAGTCAAAACCAACTAATGGCTACTAGAGAAGAGAGGCCTACAATTTAGAGGGATCAAATTGTACCTATGAGGAATTATGTTAGGCCTAGGAATGAAGAATCTAAAGAGCATTAGTGTCCCAAGGTGTAGACAATGTTGATAGTCAACAAAGTAAGAGGCAAAAGACCTTAGAGCAAAAAGGCAAAGATCCAATGAGAATTATTGATGTTGAGGATATGCAAGAAGTGTTTGGAGTTGTCCAAGTTGAACCTGAATTAATTGGGATGATAGTTCCTTAAATGCCCTATAATAAGAGCATCAGTTTCTTGAAGATTGCTAACGATGATACATGTGACATAAGGGTTCTAGCCTAGAAAAAATTCTTGTCAAATGATGTGTTTTTAAAAACAGCTCAAGGATTTTGTAGTAAGGAGAAAGTATATTTCTTAACAAAATAAGTTTGAGGAGGAGGAGGAGAAGGTAGATCCTTCAAAGTGGTAGGAGTTAGCAAAAAGAATAGTGTCTGAATTTAATTTCAAAGTTGATAATATAACTCCTAATAAAGGTAGACTAGTGCAAGAGCACCTAAGGAAAAAATTGATAAATCATCTGTATAGGGGTCCAGCAATATGTTTTTAGTTTATTTCATGTAATAAGGTCATGTTATGACCATTTTTGTGGTTTTGTGTCATGTAGGGTCATTTTTGCTCAAATATGTAAAAGTTCTCAAAAAGTTGTCAATGTTGCTTGAGCAACTTGACAACTTTTGGAAGTTGAAGAGTCATTTAATTCAAATTTCAGTTTGGTTGTTAGTTTTCAAGCCCAAACATGTTAAATAGCCTCATTTTAAGTCAAGGCCAAAGTTGTTGAATCATTTTGAATGCAAAACAATCAATAAAGCTTTGTTTTCTATGTTTTTTTACTGCAATTCTGCACTTCCCAGGCTTAGTACAACCCTGTACGGACACAAAATCATGGAAGGTCATTTGCAAATGAAAACACACTGATTCTAGTTTCGTTTGAGCCCAATTTGACCTAGTTTCATCCAATAATAAGCAAGATATCATTGTTTTTCCAAAATCTGCTTGAAAACCCTCACTTTAAAGGGTTTTGAGCAATAAAATGTAACAATTCACCATTAACCCATACAAAAAACTATTAAATCAGTGGAATGGTAGTTTTTCATGTTTTTTTTTTATATTTTTTGAGTTTTATGCAAAGAAGATGGAGTTAGGAGGGCTTTGCTCTAGCCCTAGTGTAACATCCTCATGTGTTAGACTAGAAAAGTAAGCATAAGGTGTGGACAACATAGTAGGAAGAGAATTTTGTGAGAAATAATAGTGGATTAGAGTCATTGGTGATGTGTGAAGACCCTACATATCACTGAGAGGTGTTGGTAAAGCCGTTTGTTATAAGATGTTTTGTAAAAGAGCGCCTATTAGCCATAGTGCAACGAGATAACCTCAATTGTGACCTATTTTCTCCAAAATACCTCATAGTGATTTTGAGATATAACTTAAAACTCCAAAAAGGGTACTCAAATCTTCTTTCAATTTGTGAAGAAATGGCCTAAGTGAAGAGAACTTTTCACCAGTCCTAAATTGGAGGGTTAATAGGTTCTAGGTGTGATATAGTGTGCAGGCTTGATAAGGTGTTCTCAGATGCTTGGGTGGCCAAAAATGGATAGTCCACATGATTTTTACATAGTGTAAACCCTAAACAAGGTTGTGATGAAGTTCAAAGACCATTTTAATGTGTATAGCCAATGATAGGTTTGACTGTCCATACATCATGACTACACAACTGGTCAAGAATCAGACTTTAGGCAAGAATGGCATATCTTCATGGTTTCAAGAGTGAGAAAGGCTTAGAACATTGAGTATTCACCCTATACAAAATATATAAAGGTCTATAAAGGTGAGTTGGGAGAAAGATCTCCCTAAGGCAAACTAGAGACAACATAGCAAATTGAAGACTAAAGAAAGATTGAAGACCTAACTCCATTTCTATTGCATCAGAAACAGATGGCAATAGAAAGTGGCATGCTATATTTGCCTAATTGGGACTTAGAAAGTGCCTTAGCATTTGAAATAATAAGGTGGGATAATAAGGAAGATTACTCCATCGATGAACATCTTGAAGAAGTGTTTGGGAATGGTTTTAGCCCAACATTTGAGACATTAGCAATCTTCACCCTAGCACCAAGCGCAATAAGCTAGAGGCAATACAAAGTGTTGAGATATTGAGAGGTAATGTTATTCTCAGAAGAGTTGTAGACACTCTGCTGGTGTAAATAAATATTCATCATGGATATTATTACACTTTACTTAAGTTAACTTAGGATAATGCATCTCATCGTAGTTTGCATATGAGACACTTAGGGAAGTGTGCACATAGGGATATAGCTTGTAGGAGAAATTCTACCTTTTGTGGTCTTATCTTGCTGTTACACTCCACATTCGGTGGGTCATCCACCTCTTATGAAATATTATATCATTTCTCCTACCTACCCTTACTTTTTCTTACCTACCCTTGTTTCTCATTGAGCCAAATGGCCTTGCTTATATAAGCAGACTCGTATTCATTGTATTGGTTAATCCAGTTGATCATTTGCATATTGATGACAATACAGTTTGTTCTTGTCATTCTTTTGTCTCCTTTTTTATGCTTTTCATTGTGCCCTTGATCTTGGCAAAATCACACATGGTATTACAGATATTGGGGCTTCATTGATTGGTTTTGGGAGACATCTTGGAAGGCTTTTATTTTTGGATCTAAGGTACTGTGCGTTTTGGAGGCATCCCAGAGCGTTTTCGACCTCACTATTGGGTCTGGGAGGCCGTTCCCATAAAAATCAAGTATAAACTCAACCTATTTTGGTGAAAGTCATTTTTTGGGTGTGGAGGAATTTTTGCCCAATTCAGGCAGTACGGTACAGAATTTTCGGATTTCTTAAAAAAAAAAAATTATGAAAATTTATTTTTCTAGATTGAAAAGCTTTTTTTTTTAAAAAAAAAGGTTTTTTGGGGGTCCCCCCCTGCCCCGTCGTATCGTGCAGGTTGTAGGTACTTCGTAATGCCACTGTGCAGACCCCGCAACAGCTTCCTCAGCCACCGATAGCCACCTATCCGCAACTCCTCAGTGGTAGCTTCCCTGGGTGTAGCTCCCGGCGGCCCCACCTCCCTCCACTTCATGTTGGCCCCTCCGGCAGCAACCCTGTCGGCTCCTTCGACCCTGATAGCCAGCCTCCTACTGGTAGCTGGGCCCTCCCACCGGCCACGTCACCCATCGTGTCTTCTTTCGCGTCAGGTGCCACGTTAGCGACATGGGTTTTTTTTGCCCAGTCATCTGTACCATCCGCCATGTCAGCAGCGCACAGTCAGCCTGGTCTAGGGGTGTGACGACCATTTTGACGGTCAGACGACCATCAAATTTTACATAGTGCTTTGTTGACATCAGCATTTTTTTGAAAATTTTAGACCCCTCTCCGTTGAGCAGTTTTGATTTTTGGGTCAACTTTGGAGGCTCATAACTTGCTCAATTTTGCTCCTTTCTGGGTGCAATTTTTTTTTATTTGGGCTAATTTTTCGTGCTCTTCATAGTGGTGTGGTTATTTTTTGATTTTGTTTCACAGGTTTTTCATAATTTTTAGATTCTCTCAGCTGTACCTGTCCAATCCTCAATTTTGCAACTTCAAAGGCTTTGTTTGAGCTCATATGACCTCCTTTTCAGGTGCCGTTTTTTTTGAAAGTGCATATTTTTTTCGTCTACTTTCATAATCTATGATCAAGTTTCAAATATTTTGAGTGGATATTTTACTTTCAGATATTGGTCTTTTTTGGCCTACTTGGTACTTGTAATTTGCTTGGATCTTAGTTTAGATCTCTTGCATTATCAGTTTGAGTCTCCTTTGGCCTTATTGAGTCAGTTGTAAAGTTGAAATCAGAAGTCCACTTTGCCATTTTTGCAAGTGGCCCATTGTACATGCACTGAGTATAAAGTGTCAAATCATCATTTTTTTTGGGGGGGGGTTCTTTGATTGAGTGAATTTGGGGGGGGGTATCTTGTGTGATTGTGCCTCCCTTTCCTTGTTCTCTTTCGTTTTTGTTGCAATGAGTCCTCATAAATTTCCACCTTTAACTCCACATAACTATGCATCTTGGAAAATTAAAACATGGAGCAAATTAATGGAAAAAGGACTCACGCATTACATAGATGGAACAATAGCAACATCACCTGATCCTAAGGCTGATCCTAATGCTCAGTTAGAATGGCTCACTAAGAATTGCATGGCTCTTGGAACTTTGCGTAAGTATGTATCATATGATCTCATTGTTCACATTGAGGAGTGTTCTACAATCAAAGAGGCTTGGGATATGCATAAGTATGTATTAGTTGATTGAGTGAATTTGGGGGGGTGTCTTATATGATTGTGCCTCTCTTTCCTTGTGCTCTTTCATTTTTGTTGCAATGAGTCCTCATAAATTTCCACCTTTAACTCCAAATAATTATGCATCTTGGAAAATTAAAACATGGAGCAAATTAATGGAAAAAGGACTCACGCATTACATAGATGGAACAATAGCAGCACCACCTAATCCTAAGGCTGATCTTAATACTCAGTTAGAATGGCTCACTAAGAATTGCATGGCTCTTGGAACTTTGCGTAATTATGTATCAAATGACCTCATTGTTCACATTTAGAAGTGTTCTACAATCAAAGAGGCTTGCGATATGTTTCAAAAATTGTATGGTCAAGTTGATGAAATTAGAGGTTACAAGATTGACAATGAGCTCACCAACTTGGATACCAAGAGTTTTGATACAATCCAAGATTATGTCACCAAAGCAAATTAGCTAAGAGCTAAGCTTAAGGATTGTGGAATTGACAAAAATGATGCTCAGTTGATATTCAACTTATTGGACAAGCTTGCACCTAAATATGCAGCATTTATGTCTAGCTTCCAAACTCATCATTTGACAGTGGGGAGTTCCTACACTATGCCTTCATTTGATGCTTTCACATGAAATGTTGATATTGGAACAATCTAAGTTGTTGAACATGGGGCTTCTCAATTCTTCAAAGTCCAAGGCTTTGGTGGCTAATCAAGGGAGTCAAGGGAGTCAAGGCAAAGATTCCAACAACAAGAAGAAGCAATCTAAGTCAAAGCCACAGTAGTAAAAAGGACAATCATCCTCTCCATCACCAGGCGATTTTTCCTCTTCCAAGAAGGGGACTCCACCTAAGAAGGATAAACCAACTTGTGCTTATTGCAAGAAGCATGGTCATTATGAGCATCGATGCCACACCAAGCAAGTTGATGAGTTGACAAATCTTCTTAAGAAAAATAACATCAACTTGCCATCTGCCTACACAAAGAAGGATTCATCTCCTTCCTCTTCCTCATAGTCTAAGGAAAAAGGGCAAGCATTTGTGGCTACAACAAGTTCTTCACAATAGTGGATACTTGACTCGGGTGCCTCTTACCACATGGGTTCTACAAAGGAGCAGTTTTCTTCATTGGAGCCTTCAAAGGTACCTCACATTTACATAGGTGATGATACACAAGTTGAGGTTGAAGGGAAAGGTTCAGTTGACATGGATGATGGAACATTTGAGAATGTTCTCTATGTTACTAACTTGTCTACCAATCTTCTCTCTATCTACCAAATCACTCACTATGGGAATGAGAAAAAAGGTTGAGTTTACACCTGATTCAGTTGTGGTAAAGGAACTTGATAACGATGCCTTGGTAGCAGTGGGACAAGTCAACGACAACTCGAGGATTTATTCATTCTCCCAATCTGTGCCAAGTTCTCCTTCTAGGGCCTTGCTTACTCATTCAAATTCAAAAAGTAAGCTATGGCATGAGCGGTTTGGTTACCTCAACTACCGCTATCTTCAGTAGCTTAGCACCAAAGACATCGTCATAGGTCTACCTCGAATCAGTTTTTCAGAGGGTGTATGTTCAGGATGTTCCATGGGCAAGCATGTTGAAGAGTAGTTTGATAAGGGGAAAGATTGGAGAGCTTTGGAAGTTCTTCAACTTGTTCACAGCAATGTAGTAGGTCCATTTCCATCACCTTCATTTAGTAAGGCCTGTTATGTCCTCACCTTCATTGATGACTACTCCCGCTTCACTTGGGTCTAATTTCTTATTCATAAGAGTGAAGTGTTTGACAAATTTCAAGACTTCAAGGCTCGTGTGGAGAAGCAATTAGGGAAAGTGGTCAAGATTCTTCGCACAAATAATGGAAGGGAATATGTGAACAAAATACTTGAGGATTTTTGTACATTTGAGGGTATTGATCTTCAACATTTTGTTGTTTACACTCCACAACAGAACAGAGTTGCAAAACACAAGAATAGAACTCTCAAAGAAATGGCTAGTTGTATGATACATTCACGTTCTCTTGATCCCACCTTTTGGGCAGAGGCTATCAGTTGTCCCACACACATCCAAAATTGGGTTCCTCTCAAAGCTTTGACAGGTATTACTCGTTTTGAGGCTTGGGCTAGTAGGAAACCGATTGTGAGACATTTTAGAGTCTTTGGGTGTCCATCATGGGCTCACATTCCTCCGCAGAAATGCAAGGCATTGGAACCTTAAAGTAGGCCTTGTCTTTTTGTTGGATATCCTGAGGGTGTTAAGGCATATCGATTGATGGATCCTGAGACACATGAGGTGTTTATTGAGAGGAGTGTTCATTTTGAGGAAAGCTCTCCTAGCTTAGCCTCTCTACCTCCTCCACCTTCCTCCATTGTGGATAGTGATGATAGTGATTCAGATGGTGAGACTCCTTCAACTCTGACTCATAGGGTTACACCTTCGCAGGGTCCACTTGCAGTTGAGGAGCCTCATTCTCCACCTCCACCTAGACCTCGTTGGGCTCGACAGACACTTGAGTCAGTGGGTTCTCTTGTTAGGGATCCTTCAGATACACAAAGGACTCGATCACATCATCACGACCTTCCACATGCATTCATTGCTACCGCTTCCGATCTATAGACATTTCAAGAAGCATCAGGGGTTCCTGAGTGGGACCAAGATATGGAGGAAGAGTAGCTCCTTGATGAGGAACAACACATGGGAGTTAGTCCCTCTCCTTAAGGGGAGAAAGATGGTTTGATGTAAGTGGATCTATTGGACCAAGTTTGTAACGGATGGTAGTGTGGATAAGTATAAGGCTCGACTTGTTGTGAAAGGTTTCTCTCAGGTTCCAGGTGTTGACTATATTGAGACCTTTGCACCTGTAGCCAAGATGAACTCCATTCGCTTGACACTTTCTATTGTTGCAGCTCATGGCTAGGTTGTACATCAGATGGATGTGAAGAGTTCTTTTCTTCATGGGGATCTTGATGAGGATATTTATATGGAGCAGCCACAAGGTTTCATCCAGGATTCTTCCTTGGTTTGCAGACTAAGGAAATCTCTTTATGGCCTTAAGCAAGCCCCCAGGGCTTGGTATGCCAAGATGGGTTCCTTTCTTCTCTTAGCAGGGTTCACTAGGTGTCATTTCAATCCGAATGTCTGTTGGCATTTTTTATGATTATGTTGTGATTGTCATTGATGGACACACACTTGCATTGAGATCATTTTTGTATGTATGAATTATGCTCAACCGACAATTATTCCAACCGGTATGATGCATTATAGTCCTTAGACTATTGGTGTTTTGCAGAATGTGTTTATCGGTCTGAAGCGGTATGTAGACCCCAAGCGGTTCGAGGATATCAAGTGGCACAAAGGATCAAAGCGGCAGAACACATACTTCCCAGTCTTCATTTTGTCAAACCGGCAACTGACATTTTGCTTAAACCGGTATTTTGTATGAACCAGTAATACTCTGTGATGAGTTACCAACCGACATCTTGTTATGAGTTACCATCCACCGATTGTATGATGGTGCCGACACTTTAACGGTACTTTTTATGTCGTGTTACCAAGTATGTCCAGGTTCATTGAACCTAGGAAATTGTAATGTAATCCTATTGGAACGACATGAAATCAGATTCCTTTATAAGGACATCATGTCTAGGGTTTTAGGTTGTTGATGTGATTGTAGAGAAAGTTTATGTTGTTGCTAGGGTTTAAGGTGGTTGAGGAGTTAGAGAGAGTATGAATGTGTAGAAGACTGAAGTAATGCTGGAATGCATTAGGAACGAGCTATCAAGGATCTAACCAAGCAGTCTGTGCTATTAGCTAGATCAATCACTTGTTGACTACTCACATCTTTGACAAGTCTGTAGCCCTTAACTGGGTAGGCCCAAAAGCCTTTTGTAAATCCTCTAACAAGGTGGTTCACATCCGTGGATCTAAAATCCTCTAGCAAGGTAGTCTTTAAACGAACTTATCTCCTAACAGAGATTGAGATTCCTAATAGGATTTGTTCTGGTAAAGAACATTGTAAGACCTTAACCGGTCTGACCTTAACCGGTCTGGTTCCTATTATGCAGATAGTTACTTGTGAGTTCCATCTCACCGTGGTTTTTCCCATTTGGGTTTCCACGTCAAAATCTCTTGTGCTATGGTGTTTGTGTTTTTGTGGGTGAATGCATTATTAGCTATTTGGTTTGCATGTGTGTTAATCGGTTTGTCTGCTAAACTGTTTTATCAGTTTACTGTCAGTCTTGTAAAGTGTTTAAGTACAAATATTTTTGGCATACTAATTCACCCCCCCTCTTAGTATTCATCAATTGGTATCAGAGCCTACCTTTCTATAAGTTTAACCACTTGGAAAGAGATATGGGAGAATACTCTATAAGGGAACTTACTCATCGGCTCACTCAGTCTGAACAAGCCTATGATGATCTTATGGTCAAATACAAGGCATCTCAAGCAAAAAGGAGAGAACATGCAGAAAAGCTGATGGAGCTATCTGAAAATAATTCCTCTAATGAAGCGAACATGGAAGCCCTGATTCAAGAAGTAGAAAAGCTGAATGAATCCAATTCCAACCTGAGAAAAGAATTGGAAGGACTAACTATTCGAATGTGTCAAGAGCTTGAGAACCGGAGGAAAGCTGAAGATCTGGTGAAGGATAGAGATCATGAGATCTCCAAGTTGAAACAAGAGATCAACGCCCTAACTACTCAACTCCATGCAAGCAAAGTGGAAAAGGAAGACATGCAAGGAGAACTGAATGTTGCCATTGCTGAGAATGAAAACCTGATGGAAACAAATGTTGCTATTTCTAAAGAACTCTTTGAGTCAAAGGAAATACTTGCTAAGTTCAACAAGAGTACTGTCAATCTAGAGCAAAAGCTTGAATCTGCCAAACCGGTCAAGAATACCAATGGACTTGGTTATTTTGGTCATGAGGAAGGTGAGACCTCTGGTACAAATGCTGGAACATCAAAGAAACAACCAGCATCAAAGGATAAAGGTAAGCAAAATTTTAAACTTGTTTGCTTCAACTGTCTTAAAGATGGACATACTGCAAATGTGTGTAGGAGTAAGGCTTACAAGAATTTTCCTTATTTCCTAAATGATAAGCCTAGATCCTATAGATTCAATGGTAACTGTTATGCATGCAACAAGTATGGGCATAGAGAATCTGAATGCAGGTCAGTTATGAACAACATTGGTAGATATCCTCAAAGGACCCAAGGAGTTGGTCTTAAACCTTTTGTGAACTAGAATCACAAGCGGTTTAATGCCTTCAATCATTAGCAAAGAAGCGGTGGCTATCAAGCAGCAACCAGATGGAGAGAAAACTGCATGGTCTATCATGGTCATGGTCACACTACTGCAACATGTAGAAGGAAGAATGGAAACATGAACAATGGACCTTGGAGAGCACCTCGATTGGTTTGCTATCATTGCAACAAACTGGGTCACATTGCCAGATTCTATAGATCAAGAAAGAACATATCTGATGATATACCAGTCACTCCGGAAGGAAACATTGATGTTGACACTGTTCAAGCGGACATGAACAAAACCTAGAAGAAGAAACTAATGGTGTTACAAGAGGAACCGGTTTTTGCACCTAGTGTGGAAATCACATAACCAAAAAAACTAAACTTCAGAAAAGCTTAGGGGGAGCAAACGGCGAAATGTTTCGAACCCCCGGTTTACACCGATAAAAGACCTTAACCAGCATGTGATACCTATTAGTTGGCGGAAGACCAGAAATGGTGAAAGGAAAATTAGGGTTACGCCCTAATCGAGGAGCATTAATTGCGATAGGTGAGGAATATGTTTAAAAGGTTTTTTCAAATCATTTCTCACTATCAGTCTTTGAAGCGAAGGAGGTTTTCGAGTGCAAAGCGACGACAAAGCAATTTGTGTTGCAATTCTGAGAATTTAAGAAACCTTGAAGGAGATTCAAGTTCAAATTGCAAACGGTTAAGTGAAGAACACAAAGCGGTGATTTTGCAACCGACGGAGTGCAAGGTGGAGAAGAATTTGAAAGCCCTAAATTTACGTGTTTCAAAAGGTGTTTCTCGAGTTTTTAAGTTTCTATCATGGCTTCCGCGTCTCATAACAGTTCTAGTGCATTTGTTGAGTCTGCAAGTTTTATTCAACGCAAGTCTAAGTATAATGCCCTATCACAAGTTCCGACTGGTGTTATAGTAGAAGAAGGGATTTCTGATTACATAGATTGCAAGATTGAAGACCTAGGGTCTCTAGTTATCCACTCCCAGCTAGGTTTTTTCTGTGGACAAGATAAAAAGATCAAACTGGAGTATAGTATCTTGGAGAAGAAGAAGCTCCACAATGTTGTTTATTTCCTGGAGGATTTCACAGATGATCACATTAGGATCATTCGGAGCAAAGTTTGTGGTGACAAGATGTACCTGAAAAGAACACATGATATAACACCACAAGCAATTCATGTCGTCACCAGTTTCTGCAATACAGGGGATGTGCCAGCCTTAAGGACGGTAAGTAAAACTGAAATGTCCAAGCTCACCGGTTCAGTGAGCGACTCACGAGGTATGACCGTCAATTCTATCAAGGACGATCTGGTGAAGTATGCATGTATGGTGATTGGATATCCGACATGCTCAGCCAGCAGAATTAACTCTATATCTGCTGCAGCGGTAAATGCCGCTTACCAGATGATCAAGGAGGATGCATCATTTGACCTATGTACCGGTATGCAAAGGCAACTCCTATTGAATTTGAAATCTATCAAACAGGATAATGCTTTAAGGTTCAAGTTTGGACAACTACTGGTTGGGCTATTCTTTTACTTCCAAGGCTACTTTCCAGGAGTAGGTGATGTCCAGTGGTCAGCTGACCAACCGGTAACCAAACAAATCAAGGAAAGCATTCAAGTAGTTGGAACCGGTTACCCTGAAGTTCTGAACAAGTACTTTGATGAGTTCAGACGCAAAATGAGTCAGAGGGTGAGAATATCAAGTGATATTGTCAAGAAATATGAAGATGATATCTGTTTCACCATCAAAGTGGATCAATGCATAATGGAGGCTGTTGAGCCCATACAGGAGGAAGTGGAGCCTATGGGCTATGAGGTAACGAATGATATGCCTCTACCCTTATTGCCTCACCGCTTGATCCAATGGCAAAAAGAACCGGTACCTACCTAGAAAGGATAACACCAGTTGAGGAACCCTTAGCAAATAAAAGAAAAGAACCTTCAGTGAAGAAGGCAAAAACAGTTCCTTCAGCATCGGCACCAGCTACTACAGCCAATCCTGCAGTGACTAAGTAGTCACCGGCTAAGAAGAAACCTGAAGCGGCACCGGCTAAAGTGTTCGAGAGAAAGAGGAAGACAAGGAATACCTCTCTAAACTCAGAAGAAACTTTGTCTGAGGAAAAACCAAAGAAAACACGTCAAGCAAAGAAAAAGACAAAGAATGAACCGACATCATCGGCACCGGTAAATATTGACATCTCCTCCTACAAACCTTTGACACATTGTCAAAGAACTATCAAAAACATTAGGAGAAAAGTATTGAATGATTTAATTGATTGTTTTGATGACTTTAATGATGATGAAAAGGAAGCGGTGGAAAAAGAAATAATTCAATATTTATGTATTAATGACCGGTCGCCTTTAGAAATTAGATCTAAGACACCAGATTATTTATAAATCCTTAGACAATAAATGGCACATTTCCATAGAGCAGGAACATGAAATGAGAGAAAAAGTTTTTGTTGAACATTTTCCGGAGGTATCAAATTCGGAACTGTTCGAAGTGATGAACAAATACAAAGGCCTCTTCTTCGTGAGAAGAAGAAGACTCCTGTTACTTGAAGGGAAGGGTAAAGAAGTACTCAAGAATACACACACCCTTGCTCTAGAAGCTCTAAAAATGCATCGAGTGGCTAAAGCCAACCAGAAGGTTGAGCAAGAATCGGTAATAACAAAACCGGATGAAGCATTTGATGATGAAGGAAACCCGGTTGTTGAGCCGATCAACACCATTGATGTCGATGCTATGGACATAGAGGATGTTACTCAGGAAACACCATCTGAGGCAACAGGACAGGAGCAACAGGCTAAACAGGTTGATAAGCAAGCCGATGACAGATAGGAAGCGGCAAAGGAATAGGCAGAGCAAAGGAAAAAGGACGAAGATGAGGAGAAGCGGAAAGAGGAGGAAAAGAGAAAAGAGGAAGAGGAGAAAAGAAAAGAAGATGAAGAGAAAAAGAAGCAAGAAGATGAAAGGAAAAAGAAAGAAGAGGAAGACAAGGAATAGGAGAAGAAGAAGGAAGCAGAGAGGAAGACGAAGGAAGAGGAAGATAAGGAAGAAGAGAAGAGGAGAGAAGCAGAGAAAAAGAAGAAGGAAGAGGAAGACAAAGCAGAGGAGAAGAGGAGAGAAGCGGAGAAGAAAAAGGTAGAGGAGGATAAGAAAGAGAAGAGGAGAGAAGCGAAGAAGAAAAAAGCAGAAGAGGATAAGGAAAGAGAGGCGGCAAAGAGAACCTAGATGGAGACTCCGAAGGCAACCGGTAGTCAAGCCAAACCGGCTAACCTCACTAGTCCTATTGACCTCCAGTCTGCAAGTGAAATGGAGCTGATGCAGAGCATCAAAGTTGCCCAAGAATGGCTTGAAAACATATGGAGGAAGAAGGAGCAGGATGTAATTCAAGTGGCTGTGGACACTCTTACCGGTTTGATACCCGATACTAACCTTCCCAACACCGAATCATCACTGGCTAAACTTAAGCTCCTATGCATAGTAGTGGATGATCAGGTGCAGAGCCTAGAAGAGGCAGCAGAGGCAAATGTCAAGAAAGAGCATCAAAAAGCTCTTAATATCGCTCTGGTAAAGAAGTTGCGTGAGCTCCAGTCTGAACTGCAAAAAGAACAAAAGGATATAAGGGATGCTCTGGATGAGGGGAATCTACTACTCAGCAAGATCTACCAACCCCATCTGTTCTATGATAATGTGCTAGCTCAGAAGAAAAAGCTTCAAACAGACTTGCAGTCCTACATGAGCACATTCAAGCCGCCTTATGATTCCTTTACAACTTATGGGCAAACCGTTCATCGGTTTCACATCCAGTCAGCAAAAATGGAGCAAGAGATCAGCACTCAGTCTAGAGATTTGTAGGAACTACAACTGGTTCTACTCCCGCGATTGAAAATTCTTCAGAAGTGCTATCTAAACTTGGATGCCTTAACAGTGACATAGGAGATGAGCACAATTGATGCCATGGAAGAACAGGTCTCCCAGATGCAAACAGAGAAAGAAGTAGCCACCTCCCTACTTGATTCCTGGTCTTTATTGATGAAACAATTCTTGCAGGACTTTAAATCTGTTTTTGACAAGTATTATTCCTTATTGTCATAAAATTTTATTATTTTAATATCAAATGAAAACAGGGTTGTTCAGTTGTACTTTGTCATTGTTGGCAAAGGGGGAGAAGAATTCTATTTGGGAGAAGTATAGGGGAGAAGTATCTGGTAATCAAAATTTTGATATATGCTCTGAATATCTTAATGTTTATGCTCTATATGCAAAATTTTTATACATTGTATTGTCAAAGGGATAGTAGGGGGAGCAATTTTGCTAATAGCATGATTTTGTTGTAAAACACTTAGATGTCAAAAATTTATTTTCCTAAGTGTTGCCATCAATGCCAAAGGGGGAGATTGTTGGCATTTTTGATGATTATGTTGTGATTGTCATTGATGGACACACACTTGCATTGAGATCATTTTTGTATGTATGAATTATGCTCAACCGACAATTGTTCCAACCGGTATGATGCATTATAGTCCTTAGACTATTGGTGTTTTGCAGAATGTGTTTACTGGTCTGAAGCGGTATGTAGACCCCAAGCGGTTCATGGATCTCAAGCGGCACAAAGGATCAAAGTGGAAAAATACATACTTCTTAGTCTTCATTTTGTCAAACCGGCAACTGGCATTTTGCTTGAGCCGGTATTTTATATGAGTCGGTAATACTCTGTGATGAGTTACCAACCGACATCTTGTGATGAGTTACCATCCACCGATTGTTTGACGGTGCTGACACTTTAACAGTACTTTTTGTGTCATGTTACCAAGTATGTCCAGGTTCATTGAACCTAGGAAATTGTAATGTAATCCTATTGGACCGACATGAAATCAAATTCCTTTATAAGGACATCATGTCTAGGGATTTAGGTTGTTGATGTGATTGTAGTGAAAGTTTATGTTGTTGCTAGGGTTTAAGGTGGTTGAGGAGTTAGAGAGAGTATGAATGTGTAGAAAACTGAAATAATGCTAGAATGCATTAGGAACGAGCTATCAAGGATCTAACCAAGCAGTTTGTGCTATTAGCTAGATCAATCACTTGTTGATTACGCACATCTTTGACAAGTTTGTAGCCCTTAACCGGGTAGGCCCAAAGCCTTTTGTAAATCCTCTAACAAGGTGGTTCACATCTGTGGATCTAAAATCCTCTAGCAAGGTAGTCTTTAAACAGACTTATCTCCTAACAGAGATTGAGATTCCTAACAGGATATGTTCTGGTAAAGAACATTGTAAGACCTTAACTAGTCTGACCTTAATCGGTCTGGTTCCTATTCTGCAGATAGTTACTTGTGAGTTCCATCTCACCATGGTTTTTCCCATTTGGGTTTCCATGTAAAAATCTCTTGTGTTATGGTGTTTGTGCTTTTGTGGGTGAATGCATTATTAGTTATTTGGTTTGCATGTGTGTTAACTGGTTTGTCTGCTAAATTGTTTTATCGGTTTACTGTCAGTCTTGTAAAGTGTTTAAGTGCAAAGATTTTTGGCATACTAATTCACCCCGCCCCCCTCCTCTTAGTATTCATCAATGTCTACATTTTGTGACAGGATGACTCTCACTTGATACTTGTGCTCTATGTTGATGATTTGATCATTACAGGGAGCATCGCATCTATCATTAGCAGGGTCAAATCTGCTTTGCATGACAAATTTGCTATGACTGACTTGGGTCATTTGCACTACTTTCTCGGGATAGAGATATCACAGTCACCTTTCAGGATTTCACTATCGCAGCCCAAGTATGCTCTTGATCTACTTGCACGCTTTCATATGGCTGATTGTAAGCATGCACCGACTCCCTTTCTTTCAGGAGTCAAGTTTGAGGCTTAGTACTCTTCTCCACCAGTTGATGCCACATTGTATCTTCAGCTTGTGGGTAGTCTCATCTACTTGACTCACACATGCCCTGATATTTCATTTGCGGTTGGCATGGTTTCCCACTTCATGTAGGAACCACATGAGCTTCATTGGAAAGCCTCCAAATGCATCCTTCATTACATCAGGGTACACATCATTATGGGATTCACTATGCAACAGGCACAGGACTTCGCTTGGTTGGTTTCATAGACTCTGATTGGGTTGGTGATCTTGATGATCGTAAGTCTACTTTAGGTTACAACTTCCACCTTGGTTCGGGCCCCATTTGTTGGCAGAGAAAGAAGCAGCATACTATTTCTCTCTCTTCAACTGAGGCAGAGTATCGAGGAGTTGTTAACGCAGTGACTTAGACCATTTGGCTTCAACAGATTCTCACAGAGTTTGGGTTCACCACTCCACGACCAACAATCCTACATTGTGACAATCAAAGTGCTATTGCAATCTCGAAGAACCCGGTCCAGTATCAACGGACCAAACACATTGATTTGCAGTATTGTCTTACAACGGAGCAGGTTGCTGACATCTTTACCAAACCTTTTGCCGAGAGTAAGTTCCAGCAGTTGCGAGCTCTCTTTGGGGTGTGAGATGTCTCATTAGGGGGGGTCAGTTGACTTCTCCTTTCTCTCTCTGAAGGAGGGGACTTTTTCCTCTTTGAGGTTTTGTCCTTCTTCTTTGAGAGTCTTTTGTACATTCATCTCTTTTTTGGGGGGGAGTTTTTTCCCACTAGGCTTTCTCCCTTTCTCTGTTTGTGACAGATTGCATTGCATAGTTTTGCTTGCATTTGCATATTGTACATGGGTACCTATCATGGCTTAGTAGTCGGGACCCATCTTGCATTGTTGACTTGAGTCTTCATTCTCCTAAGTTGCACTTAAGGGGGGTGTTGGTGTAAATAAATATTCATCATGGATATTGTAGACACCTAAAACTGTCATGTCTAATTAAATAAATACTTTATTTATTTAATTATCTTTAGCCTAATTCTTCTATTAATTAAATAAATATTTATTTATTTAATTAATTCATTTATCCTCTTCTAGCCTTATTTCTCATTTAAATAAATACATTTATTTATTTAAATTATCCTTTTCCTAAATTAAATAATACTCTTATTTATTTAATTGATCCTATTTCCTCTATTAATTAAATAATTATTTATTTATTTAATTAATTCATTAACCTTTTCCACTTATGACACATGTCATTTATCTCTTAATTCATACACTACCTACCCTCTCATTATTTTCTTATTTTCTTTTCCTACCCTCTAATCATAGCCAACCATTTATCTTTTACACCTCTCAATCTTATCTCTCCATTTCATATAGTGTCTTCTATATAAGGAGATGCTTCCTTCATTATCAAACCCTAATCAATCTATGCATCCTGACTGATCAATCGACTACACTACACTTTCGAACTTGCATATGTGATCCTACTTGCAACCACATTTCCATTCTTTGTTGAGCTCTTGTGCACATATAAAATCTGAGAGCAAATATATCAAGCAAGATCAATGGAGATAGGAAGAATGGAAATCCAAACCCTATTGGACATGTGATGGTATAATCTTTGTGATTTCATTTGATTTGCATTGTCTTAGGTAATCTTCATATGTTATGGTGGATCTTTGTTGTTGTTAGGCTAGCATTTTGTGGTTGAATTCATTATAGCCTTTCAACATTGTTGTTATCCATTTTCACTATAAACATTTTGGCACGCGCAGTGGGACATGGATTTTTGTTGGATCTGTGTTTTTTGCAGGTTTTCCTAACTATATATTGTTGTTTTGTAATGCAGCTAAGGTTTTGGACACAAAATCAAGATCTTGGAGAGATTTGATCATATATCACAAACGGCTTTGAAATTTTGCACCAAATTTTTTTTTTAGGTTGAAGACAATATCAAGAGCTCTCAAAGAAAAATTCAAATCTATTGGAACATATTTTAATTTTCTATGATTTTTTTATGAATTTTCATAAAAAATTAATTTTGAGAGTAAATGAGCGAATTTTTTGGATTTTCTTACATTTTTGGAAATCTCTCATAATTATACACAAGATCTATTCTTTGTGATTTTAATTTTGATGCAAAATATTTCCTCAAAAATCAAATCTTTAAAAATTACGGTTTTTCATTGTTTTGATCAGATCTCACAAGCGGCTTTGAATTTTGGCATCAAATTTTTTTTGCGGGTCAATAAAATTCTCAGAGATTGGCAATAAAAAAATCAAAGTTTTTGGAGCGTATTGGAAATTTCTATGAATTTTTTATGTATTTTCTTGAAAAATTAATTTTGAGAACAAATGATCGAATTTTTTAGATTTTCTTACATTTGTGGAAATCTCTCATAATTATACACAGACTCTGGTTTTTGTTATTTTAAATTTGATGCAAAATCATTCCTCAAAAATCAAATCTTTGAAAATTAGGGTTTTACATTATTTTACTCATATCTCACAAACTGCTTAGATTTGTTGTAGAAATTTTTTTATACAAGTTTGGAAGGTCATCAAGAGTGTCTAGTAAAAATTTCATTTTTTTTGGATTGATTTTGTATTTTATATGAATTTTATATGAATTTTTTATGATTTTTCATAAAAAATTAATTTTTGGAGCAAACTAGCAAATTTTTTAGATTTTCTTACATTTCTGGAAATCTATTGAAATTTCATAGGTGGTCTTTTTTAATGATGAATTAGATCTTTGAGTTGGTCAACAAAACACATTGTTGAAGGCCCTTATTTCACAAAGTCTTTTGGATCTAAAATTTACCTAACTTGTGTGCTTGCAGAAAGGGGTGATCATTTGAAACAATCCAAACTACTAACAAATCTTTGTTGCAGGACCTTGGTAAGGATTTTTGATCTTTCATTGTGTGCCTTGTTTTCACAGACTAGCAAACACTTCAATTGGTGCACTAAAATTGAACTAGTGTCTTTTGTGTTTTTAGCAATAGGCTCTTTTTGTTTAATCTTTAGAGGGCCTATCTCCCCATGTGGTCATTAGGACTATGAGTGAGGAGAGAACAACCCAAGTGTTAGCGAGGAAAACCCACCTCTTCTGAACCACTATAAACAACTGTATTCATGGTGAAAACCATGGATAACGTGTGTTGATTAGTTCATACCGACACTATGTCTCCCCATAAACCCGTTTGATCAAATTTATTTGATCAGTTGTAGGGTGTAACCCCTACCGGCTGGGCACCTTTTTATTTTAGAAGCCAAAATCCTTCTAGTTGTTGGGGCAGGAGCTCGAACCTCTGGAGCGGCCCACACACATACGGTTCTTAGTAGATATACAAAGTTTTCCACGAGGAGTTTTCGTGGGGACTGATGCTTGGCTGCCCCGAGAAGTGAGTGCCGAGGGTGGAGCCAGTGGGGTCAAGCATCTAAGTATCCGCTCTGAATAGCATAGCCTCATGTGGGAATCAACAACTATTGTCCTGACCAGCCATAAGAATTGTGCTTGACTTATTTTGAACAATCAAACATTCAAGACCAAACATTAAAACATTGTGTCTTTTGTGTCTTCAAGTGTATGCAAAACAATTTTACATCAAACAAAACACTTTTCTTTGAGTCATTTTGAGTCTAAACACTTGCAAACATTGAGTCCTCATTAACATTGTGTCATCTTGTCATGAAAATCAGTCAAAAATTTCAGATTTGCTCACAACAAACAACTTCACAAATTGGAAAAATTTACAGTCCAACAAACAAGAGCAATCAGTTTCAGAATTCTTGAGCTTCCTAAGCTATCTTTGATTTTTCATCTAGCATTCAACCTATCTTTGGGTGTCACAAAGTCCATCATTGCTTTACACCTTACATTACATACACATTTGTCTAAACTTGAGTCAAAAGGTCACTTGCTTGTCCTCATCATACTTTGTCAACACATTACATACAACAACATTTTGCTGAGTGGTCCCTCATCAAGGTCTATCACCTTTGGGTCTCATTTGGTCTTACTTAGAGTCAAGGTCAACTTACCTCATCAAGAGAAACTATCATCTCTTTGGAAGCCACACCTACTCTACTACATACATACTTGGTCTTACACTTTGGACATTGCAAGTACACCTCATATTCATTTACATTCCATCCAAACCCTTGGTCTTCCATACTCTTTTATATTTTCATCTAGTCTCCCACATCTTGGTCAAGACCTAGTTCATGGTTGAAACCCATTCCCAAAAATCTAGGAGAGAAACTAAAGAGGCTCAAGAGTCCGCAAACATGAGTTCCTATGAATATGACAATGATATCTTTTTCAATTCTGATCATAACACATTACCTGACATGGATGCTTATAGAAACATTCCAAATGTTGAGCACATGGACACTATAAACAACAATGATACACACAATGAAAATATGGACAACATTTCAGTACATTTAGCAGAAGTGGAAGACTCCATTATGGATCCCCGTTTCAATTGATTGGTTGAGGAAATAATGAGGAGAGATAAACAATACTTCTTACAAGTGATGACACAAAGTGGAGCCAAGATCCCTCATGATTTTGACATGTCTCAAATAATGGAAAATCGACCTTTGCAACAACCTCACCTCAACATGGATCAAAGGAGAGCTAATAGTGGAGGCAATAGAGGACCACATATTGTGCCTGAATCACCATCATCTTTGTTTCAAAAACCAGAGGTCCCATACACACATGGTCAAGCATATGATACTCACCTTTGCAGACCGTTATGGAAGTCTTATGCAAAAAAATATATTCGATCACATACCAATGCTAAAGATCAACTACCAAAGCAATGGGATATTCAAAGGCATGCTCAAAATTTGGACACAAGGAAACCCCACGTCAAATTTAGGGGCAACACATTAGAACAAACTCACGACATGCCTATAGAGTATGGTATACATGGACAAAGCAGATATTATGTTCCTCATCATGACTCTATACCAAGTGGTCCATATACTCAGCATCACTATAGACCTCCTCCTTATGAACATGTGTATGATCAATATCATCCATATATGCAACATGCTCCTCCTCCACCCGGTGGTTCAGGCATGGGGTTTGGTCTAAGAAGTCGGTCTCACCTAAGAATAATTTGGAATAGCAAATTAAGGACTTACAAAAGAAAATGGAGGATATAAATACACCGAAGCCAACATACACAATGAGAGATATATGTCCTTATCCATTTGACAAGAGCATTTCAATGCCTCCTTTTCCTACACATTTCGTGACACCTAAGTTTGATAAGTATAGAGGAAAAGGGGACCCTAAGGCACACATAAGACAATTTTTCACAGCTTGCATTGAGGTAGCAACAGAAGAGACATATTTGATGAGATTATTCCCACAGAGCTTAGGTGATCAAGCTATGGAATGGTTCTCCCAACTGCCACTTGGAATTAAGTCATGGGGTGATTTAGCAGAGCCATTTATACAACATTTCTCATACAACATAGAGACAGACATATCAGTCACTACTTTGTGCAACACCAAGCAAAAGGATGGAGAGTTTTTTTCATCATTTTTACAAAGATGGAGGAATCTAGCCAACAGATGCTCTTGTGAAATTCCACAAAAACAAATGGTAGAAATGTTCACCCAAAATGTTAACAAAGACATTGGATATGACTTGAGAAAAGCTTGTTTGTCCACCTTCAAGGACATCATTGAAAAAGGCTTTGCAACAAAAAAGGTCCTAATTGAACAAGGAGTCATAAAAATATTCAAGGAAAACAAAGAGGACTTTAAAGGAAAAGACAAGCCAAGATTTTGGAACAAAAACAAGAACACAGTCAATGATGGTGTTGTTGATGCCAATACGGTGTGACCAAAAATCATTTTTTCTGGAACAAGCTCTACAAACAATCAAGTCAATACTCAAATAACTTCAAAGTCACGAAGGAAGTACACTCCATTGGGAGAACCACTTGAGTTAGTTTTCAAGAAGCTAGTGGCAAACAAGATAATCACAATTCCAGATTTTCCTCCTGTGTGGGGGAAAAAGTGACACTAAGCAAACATGCCCTAATCTCACTTTCAATCACATACTTGTGGAATACGAAAGAGCCTAGAGGTATCACACAATTGGCTACTTCTTTTTGTGGAAGAGAGAGCCATGGGCTACCTATTAGGATTTCTATTCCTTTGTTGCAAATGATAGATAGAATGATGCAAGTTCAACTACTAGCCCTAGAGTGCAAGTATGAACTAGTAACAAGATGGCAAGATTGAGATTAAGTGATGAAAAGTTGTAAACACAAGGATAAAAGGAGAATGTAGATGTGTACCTGGGGTTAAAATCTGAGTGGAAATGTCCGGGACAGGGGCACTGGCGCCACTGTCCTGATTCTGCACCTGAAACTGTTGTTTTGCAACCTGAAAAGCTGTCAGAAAAATGTTGAAACTGCTGTCTGACAGAAGGAGCAGGGCGCCTAGCGCCCCTGTCCTGGCAGGACCAGGGCGCCCCAGGCCCCTGTCCTGGTCTTTTGCTCTGCAATTTGGTGTGAAGTTCAGTCTTCGTTTGCTTCCGTCGGATCTGCAACTTGCGGCGTCGTCCGAATCCCGAAACCTGCACTTAGATCTGAAAAGGTATGGTGGGCGGCTATATAGGGTTTTGCCTTAGTCAAACCCCTGCTTTGGTGATTTCCACCTCCACGAATAGCCAAGTTGTATTGTAAAAGTAGTGTGTGCAGACCTTGTGTGTGTGCAAGATCCTAAAATGCAAGTAAGCAAGCTAGAGCAACCTAGAAAGTAAACCCTAATTGCTTGCAAATGATAATGTAAATGCTCCAAATCAAGATGTAAAGAGATCTAAAGCATGAATAGAAGTGATATAATGAGGCTTATGCAAAGACATGAAAACAACATGAAATCATACCCAACCCCCAAGGGAGGGGTACAAGCCAATCTTCAGTCGGTGATCCCCTATTGCTCTTCAAGGTCTTCAAAGCCCTAAATGGATGAATGAAATTGATGAATGCTTGATGGATGGATGTTGAATGTTGTTGAAGTCTCCAAAGATCTGCTCTTTTGCTGCATAGAAGGTCCCTTGAAAACCAAAATTTTGATCCTTTCAAATGAAGAAAGAGAGCTCTTATATATGAAACCCTAGGTCTTAATTTCACTTTTGGCTGACCTAGAGATTGAATCTCCCGCCAATTTCTTGGGGTTAAGCTTTATTTTATGATTGGATTGCGCTCCTAAAATTTTGGGAAAAATGTCCGGGACCATGTGCACTCCGGGCGCCATGGTCCTCTCCGGGCGCCATGGTCCCGACAACTTTTCACCAAATTTTCAGGGCCGTCGGATATGATGTTTTTAGAGAGAATCCCGAAGTTACAGGTGATTTTGAGATGTTTTGACCCCCAAAATCAAGCCCCCAAGTTCAAAATAGGACCTAATTAGGGTTTTTGATTAAATGGTGTATTGGAGGAATAAAATGAAAGGGGCACACTTTAATGAAAGGGCCCAACTTTATGATTTGGAAGATGATGAAATAAGACCTTAGACCTAATTAATTTAATTAATTAAGTGCTAAAGAGGAAATGCAATGCAAAATGCAAAATGCGCCAAGGCGGGTGCTAAACTAGGTGTGAAATTGTACCACCCTAGCAAGTGCGTACAATTTACGACGCTACACCTCCATATGAGCCAAAGGTTAAACCAAATTGGTGGATTGATGATGAGTATTGTGAATTTCATAAGAGCAAAGGTCATAAAACAGGAAATTGTCGTCGACTGAAAAACATCATACAAGATCTCATTGATAGAGGTGACATTAAGATTGAAGGACATTCATCCAATCAAGAACATGAGATGTTTAAGGAACCATTCCCAAAGAATGACAAAGGAAAATCTAAAGCCACAAATGACCAAACCAACTATACCAGAGCATATTATAACTATGATTCAACTATCAATCACATCTCGATGGACAATTATGTCTCTACCATTATCATCAAGGACAAAATATCTGAGAATTCTACCCAAAGACCCAAGATTGTCCCAAAAGGCATCTTCTTCCGAACCTACCTCTGAATGTAATGTTACAACTCGTAGAGGTAAATTCACTTTGCAAGGTGCTCTAGTTAAAAACACCACTTCCTCATCAACTAAGCCTGAGTATGACCTTGTAGAACAGTTAGGGAAGACACCCGCGCTTATCTCAATCCTTGAGCTCTTACGCATATCCCCCGCACATAAAGCTATTCTTGACAAAATATTGAGAGACACTCCGGCTCCTACTGATCTGAATGTGGACCAGTTTCAAGCCATGGTGGGATACCTTTCCGTTCCACACTCCCTTACATTTACAAAAGCCGATGACGCCTCCATAAGTTAGCCACATAATGCATCGTTACACATTGAAGCCTTCATACACAAACATCAAATAAAACGAGTCCTGATAGATGGAGGAGCAGGTCTAAACATTTGTACATTGAACACTATTGAACAATTGGGATATTTTGAAAAGGTTGTGAATTCTACAAACAAAATTACCATCAAGGCATATGATGATGAAGAGTGCTCATCCAAAGTTGGGCCAGTTACAAAAGATGTGGTTTGTCATGTCCTTGATCTAGAGCTTACATACAACATATTGCTAGGACGCCCTTGGATTCATGAGATGAGCGCAGTACCATCTACATATCATCGATGCATCAAGTTTCCACACAATGGAATTGAAGTGACCGTCAAAGCTGACCAAAATCCATTCATATATTGCAAAAATCTGCGACCTCAATCAGAAATAACAATCCCAGTCAATTGAGAAGCTATTCCTTCATCAGCATATGTGGATCCAGAATCCTTGAAACCTTCCACATCAAAGCAAGCAGAGCTCAAAGAAAAATTCAAGATTAAAGATCTGGGATGTGGTGAGTATATCTTTCATGTTGATCAACTCCCACTATCTCCTAAGGTATTCGGTCGACAAGAACAATCTATAAATAATTTGCAAGGAATTGGATGTGAACCACCTAGTGTTGTGGCTACTGAGTCTGAATGCAAATCTCCTCTAGTGGTGCAAGCAACTCTTGATATCAATAGTCCTAAGAGTGGATCCAACAAAGAATCTATTGAGTGTATCACCAACCCTCTTGAGAAATCACATAGCTTTACCATTTCATCCACTCATTCCATTTCCACTCTGCTCCTGGACTTGGATCAACAAGAATTAGAAAAGCCCTTACTAATTGGGGATGAAAAATCAAGCTTTGAAAAGAAAAATCTAAAAGAAAAAAATAAAGAGAAGTCCTTTAGTCCAAATCAAAATCAAGAGCTATTGGACTCTGCAAAAATCAAAGTCAAGGATAAAAATCCTATGAAAGAAAAGGAACAAGAGTTGATCTCCCCTAATATCAAAATAACCGGGGGCAAAAGTTCTACAATTTCAAGTAAAAAATAACACTTGTTGATCCCAAGTCTCCATCATGCTATCCTACTTTCACTTCTTTTCGCAATCATAAGCCTTCATCACTCATCCACTTGTTCCACACATCCTTTCCCTTCTGGCGATACATCATGGAACTTTAATGGAACTTCCTTGAAGGAATTTGTTATCAGGGATGCCCAAACTTCTTTAGGTGACACGCATATGGGCAAACATAGTCCACACATTAGTAATTATATCTCAGTTCCTTCATCAAGAAAGACAGTCACTTAAGCTACACATCATTCACTCAAGGAACAATGCAACTACAATCACAAGGTAAAGCCTCGCACATTTGAGGTAGGTGACTTGGTTCTCAGAGAAAATCCTAAAAATCAGCAAGACAAAGAGAAGAAGGGCAAGTTTGAATCAAACTGGCTTGGTCCTTACATCATCACAAAAACATATGGATCTGGTGCGAATCAGCTCTCAACCACAGAGGGTGAACCTTTGGAAGATCCTATCAACAGCATGCACCTTCGTAGGTTTTACACATAGCTCTTCAGAGTATCCTAATTTAAAAATTCAAAAAAATTCAAAATACAAAAAAATCATAAAATAAAAAAATCGTTACTTAGTGAAAACCTGGCAAACAGGCGCCTTGTGACACAAAAAAAATTGAAAAATTGAAAAAAGTAAAGAGAAATAATTTCGTCCAACGATGAAAGCCACTTCGGTGGCGCCCTGGGCAAGTACCATGGTGAAAACTGGGTCACCGGTGCCATGTGTAGAGACATTGCTCCTCCCTCCTTTAGGATTCCATCTCATCCTTTCACTTTGTACACACTCACAACCTGCTCATCCACAATAAACTTTACACATTCCCATCATGGCTTGTTATTGATCTACCTAAGATTGGTTAGCCATTCATAATAACCCCCTTTTCATCCTTTCCATCCATAATAAATCAGCTCCTATCTGTGGCTAAGGCAAATCCTACATCTAGTAATGGGTGTGGAACTGAGAGCATCACATGTTTCAAGGAGTACAGTTTCTTCCACTTTTTTTCAGTCTATCCGCGCACAATCCGCAATAAAGCAACATTTGCATCACCAATCCGCAATAAAGTTTCATCTTCTCCACAATAAAGTATCAGTTGCATGGATTCAGTCAGTTTTAGATGAGACACAACAGCAACAATGGGCTTCAAACAAATCAAATCTTTCAACAGACTCTGACAACATTATGGTTTAGTGCTATCTATCCATTTGTGAAAGTAAACATTGTGACCACAATCAAATAAACTTATACAAGTGACAAGAGACACTAAACTTGAGGACTACAGTGGATGTTGGTGTCGAGTCTTGGTTTTCTTTTGATTTTATCTTTTGGTGACATGTCTTTTAGCTTTTCTGGGATGTCTCTGACTAGAGATTTTATCTCCAGGATGTCTTTGACTAGAAAGGCGAGGATGGGGTATCATCACCTATTTTTCTTTATTGTCTATGGATTGTCTCTTAGTAATGCTATGACTTGTCCAAGGATATGAGGACACTGAGATTCTAGTGTGAACTGGGGCATTCCTTGTTTGTGACTGCCTTATCTCCATGCAAATAGGTACAATGACTTTCTGGGTCAAACATATGCTTCGATTGTCATAACCTACTTTCCATAATAAAACTCAATGATGATAACGCACAAGAAGCTCTTTCATTTTCATATCTTCTATATTCCATCCCCTTTTCTTGATTGACCTCCATTGTCCTTCTTGAGTCTGCGTAGCCTACTATCACACGACTGAGTATAATGACACACCAAAAACATTTACATTTCATGTAGTTGCACCTGCATTACCACATATTAGCATTTCATACATACATATAGATATCACATAAGCATCACATCGAAACATACATCACATAGGCACACATGCATATAGCTGCCGCAAGAAATCATCTCATATATATCTCAAAATCATAAGTGTCATGATACAATGATGTCAAAATACATATGGCTACACAACCAATCCTCGTGTCACCCTATCCGGATAGAGGAACTCACTGATCACTCCTACCAATACTACTGGTAATGCTAATCCAGTCTGTGTCATCGTGTCCTATGCCACATGTCCAGCCATCATCTCCAATCCCGAATCCTGAAACACTCATCTCAGGGCATCCCTGTCTCCATCTCGATCGTAGGGAATCAACTCCCCATCGATCGGTATCCTTAGTATCCTATAAACATCCTCTAAGGTGACTGTCATCTCACCCATCGGCAAATGAAAAGTGCATGTCTCTGAGTGCCATCTCTCAACTAAAGTAGTCAACAACCCCATGTTCGCCCAAAACTCAGGCACATACATAATAAATCGCAGACCCATAACCTCAATGGCAGCCCTGTCCTTGAATGTCAACTCTGGTCGTAACCTCTAAGTTGATGGGAATCTCTCTCGTGACTCCAGCATAGGTAAGTACTCCTGCAGTCAAGCAAATCAATCATGTCAGTCAAAGTGACACTCCCTGTTCATCACAAAGTGTTGCTATTTATCCTAGTGACACTGATTGTTTATCACAAAGTGTTGCTTCTATCCTAGTGACACTCATTGTTCATCACAAAGTATTGCTATTTATCCTAGTGGTACTCCCTATTCATCACAAAGTACTACGTTTTTGCAGTCCCTGTTCATCACAAAGTGTTGCTCATATTTGCACTCCCTGTTCATCACAAATTGCTGCTCTTTTAGTACTCACTGTTCATCACAAAGTACTATGTCTTGGTACTCACTGTTCATCACAAAGTGCCTCGATCTATCCTATCCTAGGGCTATACTTGAGTTTATCCTCTTGAGTAGTTTCCTAATTGGCAACGTATGTTCTATCACAGAATTGTCAATCCTAGCCCTATCCACTATCCTAGTCTTCCCTAGAGGACCTGCTTGAGTGTATCCTCTCAGCAGCTTATCCAATCGATAGCGTATGTTCATCACAGAACTATTGATTTGACCTTGAAGACATAAATGCACCTTCATGACATAAACACGCTTAAAGGCTACACAAACGTGCCTGCTCTGCACAGACGCGCCTGCTCTGCACAGACGTGCCCACATAGCACAGACGCACCTGCACAATGCAGACACACTCGCATTTGACATAGACACCTTTTCCTACATAGACGCACCTGGCACCAACGCAGACACACCTAGCCAACCTAGACGCGCCTGGCACCAACAAAGACGCGCCTACGTGTTTTTGACATTTTTTTTGACATTATCCTAAAGCGCATTTATTGCACTACCTAAGATGCATTAATGACAACAATTAATGTGACAAAGTACAAAGAGGTTTTGTGGTACTCACCGGCTCTCCTGCGTCTACTGGCCTTTGAAATCGGTGAATGCGATCGAATCTATGCACCAATGCCATCGCTGCTGACTGTTGCTGCTCTATTCTCTCTCTCTGCACTCTGATCTCTTGGATGTGTGGATGACAATGAGGATGTTTTCCCCTCGTGGTCTATCTTATAGACTACCCTAGCCCTAGCCCTAGCCCTCGTTTCCCGAGTCAGTCTTCATTATCTCGTGACTCTATCACTCTATCCTATCTATTCAGTCTTTTCTAGCCTTTCTTTCTTATCAAGAGATTGTCTGCGATCTTTTCACACATTTTCATCCAATCTCTCGAGGGGGCATATCATTCCCATCTTGGGGCAACTTTGTATCAATTCATATTATCTTCTTTGAAACAACACGACAAGCTGCATTGTCTCAAAGAGGGGCAAAATTTAGACACCTAAAACTGTGATGTCTAATTAAATAAATACTTTATTTATTTAATTATCTTTATCCTAATTCTTTTATTAATTAAATAAATCTTTATTTATTTAATTAATTCATTTATCCTCTTCTAGCCTTATTTCTCATTTAAATAAATTCATTTATTTATTTAAATTATCATTTTCCTAAATTAAATAAATACTCTTATTTATTTAATTGATCCTATTTCCTCTATTAATTAAATAAATCTTTATTTATTTAATTAATTCATTAACCTTTTCCACTTATGACACATGTCATTTATCTCTTAATTCATACACTACCTACCCTCTCATTATTTTCTTATTTTCTTTTCCTACCCTCTAATCATAGCCGACCATTTATCTTTTACACCTCTCAATCTTATCCCTCCATTTCATATAGTGTCTTCTGTATAAGGAGATGCTTCCTTCATTATCAAACCCTAATCAATCTATGCATCCTAACTGATCAATCGACTACACTACACTTTTGAACTTGCATATGTGATCCTACTTGCAACCACATTTTCGTTCTTTGTTGAGTTCTTGTGCACAAATAAAATCGGAGAGCAAATATATCAAGCAAGATCAATGGAGATAGGAAGAATGGAGATTCAAACCCTATTGGACATGTGATGGTATAATCTTTGTGATTTCATTTGATTTGCATTGTCTTAGGTAATCTTCATATGTTATGGTGGATCTTTGTTGTTGTTAGGCTAGCGTTTTGTGGTTGAATTCATTTAGTCTTTCAATATTGTTGTTTCCATTTTCACCATAAACAGATATTATTACACTTTACTTAAGTTAACTTAGGATAATGCATCTCATCATAGTTTGGATATGATACACTTAGGGAAGTGTGCACATAGGGATATATCTGGTAGGGGAAATTCTACCTTTTGTGGTCTTATCTTGCTGTTACACTCCACATTCGGTGGGTCATCCACCTCTTGTGGAATATTATATTATTTCTCCTACCTACCCCTACTTTTTCTTACCTACCCTTGTTTCTCATTGAGCCACATGTCATGATTGTATGCTCAAATATCCATATGGCCTTGCCTATATAAGTAGGCTCATATTCATTGTATTGGTTAATCCAATTGATCATTTGCAGATTGATGAGAATACAGTTTGTTCTTGTCATTCTTTTGTCTTTTTTTTTATGCTTTTCATTGTGCCCTTGATCTTGGAAAAATCTCACACACTCCAACCCTTAATGCAGTAGCTTTGGCAGTGCATATGACTATGTTCAATCAATTGATGATGAAGAAATTGTAGCAGGATCACAATGAGTTGTAACAAAAGTATATGGTTGTATTGGTCAAATTGAGGGATTTAGAGGAAAAGGAAGCAACATGTTCTAGTGCTCCTATGTCTATAATTTCAAGTCCTTCAGGAGAGACATTCCCATGAGATAGAGATACCTTGCTAGTAGAAATCACAGAGCTCAAAGACCAAGTTCAAGGATTGAAGGGAGATAGAATGTATGCTTATAACAAGATAAAAATTAGATTGAGTTAACCACTGGATAGCTAAAAATAAATGGAAGGGTAGATGATGTATACAAAGGAAATGTAGATCTTAACCAGGCCTTGGTAAATCATGAGCAATATTTAGCTAGTTTGGATGAGATTATAAAAAAATGGATACCAAGGAATGCTACAATCAAATAGATGGTTAAGTTAGCTAGGCATGACCCTAACAAATCAGTTGAGTTGCAAGGATTATCATACATAATCAAAGCCTTGCATGATGTCGTCTCTTACATGATGAATGTCACGACCCAAAATTTGATTAATAATTTTTACCTTAAATTGGACATTTACACATGATAACATTTTGATTAACGATAATTAATATGATGATGACGTGATGATTGACATTTTAATGTAATGTTAATTATGTGATGATAATAATTTAATAATATTTATGATGTTATTGAATGATATATTTTTATCATGATGATCTAACAACTTTATCAAGTGTGAAGTAAATGCAGGGCCGACCGTCGAAGGCGGACAAATAACTGACAAATAACCGAGGAGGGGTCTCCTATCTCGTCGGAAGTAACCTAGGGAATATGGCCCGTGCATTCACACACACACACACACGTGTAATAATAAAACAAATAAATTAATTAATAAAGTCGATTTGTGAAAATCGATAATAAATAACATTAAGAAATAATTGAAAACATAAAATATTAAATCTAAATGTTAAATAAGAGATTTCAACCAAATGAATTTAAAACATTTAATGACTTAATATTAAAATTTAAAATAAAACTTGTGAGTTTTGGGAGTAGAGTTGAACTAATTGTTTATTCCTGTCAACTCTTAGTAACTTCCTGTCATCTTTCAATTTCATCTTCCTGACTAGCTAATCAATCTAGTCCCACTCTTGATCAACTCTTTTAACTGACAAATATATTTGAGTTTTCTCCCATTCAAATTCTGAGTTCTCCAAATCCAAATCCACAATCTATGGATCGATTCTCTCAAGTTGAATAATTTAAAAACCCAGAGAGAAATATTGAATGATCATCTCTTTTTGCTTTCCCCATCGATCAATCACATCTTTTTTTCTCTGCTAGTTTGTGATTGGAAGGTCAAACGGCCAACAAGGGCCATGCTTTTTTCCTCCCCCATCTCCATTCTTCCCATGCCAAAGCCTGCAAGGATTTGGAGGGTGGCTGGTGTTTTGAGAGGTCGATCTACATCAAGAAACCATGCGTAACCCCCCCCCCCCACATTATTTGTTTGTAATATGAACGATTAGTTTAGAAGACCATTTTTGCCTATGGAAGCCACCCCTTCTCTTCCCTTCCACATAGTAGCAAGGGTCGATTTGGTTTTGTATCATTTCTATATAGGTATCGTCCTCTCCTTTCTTGTTACTTTTGCATTCTATTAGAATAGCTTGCTATTTCTCTCTTCCCATTATTTCAAATCTGCAAGTTGATTGACATAATCGACTTCTAGGCAACAAAAGGTATCACCCTCCCCATTTTCCTCTATTTATATTTCATTTTTGATAAATCGATGCCTCCTTGCTCAGTATTTGCAAATATAATATGGTTTGTTTTGATGTTCTACTGATCTCATGGATTCTTAGATTGAACTGTTAGCTAAGGAAATTCACCAAGGTGATTTTGATCCATTGATATTTTATCATCCCATTGATGTTCTAGTTGATCTCGTGGATTCTTAGATTGAACTGCTAGTTAAGAAAATTCACCAAGGTGATTATGATCCATTGATATTTTATCGTCCCATTTAATCTTCCTTCTTCTTTTATTTTGCAAATCTAAATATGGATGTGTGTGTATGTACATATGTACATGTATATGTATATATATACATATATATGTACATGTATATGTATATGTATATACATGTACATGTACATGTACATGTATATACATATACATATACATGTACATATATATGCATATATATATATATATGTATACACATAAAAATGGCTATGAGCGATTAAATAAATATTTTATTTTTATTTAATATATATTCTTCTATTAAATAGTTAATTTGAAAAGATTAATTTATTTAATTCATTTTGTGTCATTTTATTAATTAATTTAATTGAAATATTTTATTAATTAATTCATCTATCCTATTCCTCTAATTAATTAAATATCTAATATTTAATTATTCTTTTGATCAGTTAATTGAATATCTAAATATTTAATTATTTCCTTCAATCATTTGAATATCTAATATCTAATGATTATTCTTCTATCCTATAGTCTCAAATATTAAATAATTTCTAAATTATTTACTGTTATCCAACTCACCTTCCATCTCCACTTCATCTCCCATTTTCCAACTCATCAATCATGTGGCTATAGATATTAATATTTCTTAAATATTAATTCATCATTTATCTCCAACCTTCAAATTTAATGAAATATTCTGTACAAACACATATTTCCTAACCTTCTTCTATATTCCCTCCAACATCCCTACATCTTAGGAAGGACTTGAGTCCACTTGTCCTCTCATGCCTAAATCTTCTCCAACCATCCCTAGATTCCCTCAGTCACCAACCCAGTCAAGGTGAGATGAGTGATACTTGTCTTCTCCTTCCCCCTTTCTCTCAATCTTCACCTTTGCTCACAACCATCCAAATCTGCAGATTTGATCATGACCGTTGATCCAGGCCACATCATCTTATCCTCTCAAAGTCTATAAAATCAGGAGTTTGAGTTGAGAAAGAGTTAGTCTTCAAGTGAGTTTTCAAGCTAACCATTTGTGAAAATTTATGCATCCATGAGTTTTAATCTCGAAGCAATTTAGCGTAATCATTTAACATTTCTCATTTAGCATACTCATTTAACATTATATATCATAGTATCAGTTAACTATCAGTTATCAGTCCATTCTTCATATGTCATCTTGGAAGCTATTAGTGCTTGTTTGAGAGCACGTCATCTACAACCAGGAACAGTGGAGTTAGGAAACAATGAGACATAAATCATGAAGCTAAAAATACTGCTTTTATTTTAATATTAATTTCATGTAGTTTGATTGGTTGAGTTTGGATTTCCTGTAGCATTTCCTTTGTATTTTGTGAAACTAATATGTTGCAGGTAGTATTTTGAAGATGAAATTCAAGTCGACACATTTTGGCACCCATCGTGGGGCTCAGACCTCGAACTTACCTTTTCTAATATCATGTCTTATTCTTTTGAAATTAATTTAACGCTTTTGTAAGTCAGTTTCACACATCTGTGAAATTTGACAACGGATTTGTTCAGTAAGTTAGCGCTTTTATCACTTAGATTAGTGCATGTTTTCAATAGAATAGCGCTTTTAATCATGAATTCATGCATTCAAACAGTAGGTTAGCGCCTTTGTCACGCAGGTTAGCACCTTTGTCACATAGGTTAGTGCTTTTGTAACATAGGTTAATGCTTCTGAACATAGGTTAGCACTTTTGTAACACAGGTTAGCGCATTTGACAATTGTTTTAGCACATATGTTCTCTGTTCTAGTACATTTGAAACAGATTGCAAAATTTGTAATCAAATCTTGAACTTAGGCTTATGGAAGGATAATATATATGGAATATAACATATTCTTATACTTTAAGTTATATTTCATATATATTGTCAGGATGTTTGAGAGGGGTTTCAAACCTCTAGGAGTTATAATGCAAAATCTAGTTTTTGGAAGATCCTCCAAATTTTAGACTTAGTCAAATTTTAGGGCATTTCAGGATTAGGAGTGAAAATTTTGTAACCAAGATTTGAAATTAGGCTTGTGGAAGCCCACCTAAGGTTTTGGATTTTCACTACTTTTTTATTGCAGGTCTCTAACAACTTCTTGCAGATTTGGAGGAGTTAAGTTAAGATTTAGTGATTTCTTTTCTAGCTTTTTCAAAGTTGGTTAAAAAGAAGTCATATTTCTTTTTGGGTAAAAAGAACTTCATTTTTCAATTTGGTGTTCTAAAAAGTACCTCATTTGTTTTTGGGCTCTAAAAATAATCACATTTGCAAGGTAAAAAGAACAACAAATCAAACATTTACTTTCTTGCAAAGTTGGGATTCACACCTCAAAATTTGGGCTCTAAAAAGAACAACAATCTTTCATTTTCTTGCAAAGGTTAAAAGCACAATCAATCTTTTTTTTTGCAAGTTAAAAATAACAATCAACTTGTCCATTCTTACAAAGCAAGCTATTTTTTTTGCAACAATTTTTATTTTGTTGACCAGGATTTCCGATTCCTAGTTTAGAAAATCATTTACTATGTGGGACTAAAATAAACACCATTCTTGTTGGAGCAACATCTCCAAATAGAGGATAAATCACATTGTTATGGAAGGTTAAAAAGAACACTTATACTTAATGTCTCGAAAGTGGTAGGCACATGCTCTCCCCTCAATTGGGTGACCAAAAATCCAAACCCACTCTTTTATGCTTTCATTACTTTCAAGTAATTAAATCCTTTAGAGGGCATGCCTTCCCGAAGCCTTGAGGGAGCTAGTGAGAAGGGTACGACCCAGGTGGGAAACAAATTTATCACCAAGTTTACCAACCCACTATAATCAAATGTGGAGGCTGATGAAAATCCCCTCCAGCAGAAGTGTGTATTTGATAGCCTTCCCCTAGTATCCTTGTGATGTGAAAAGCCTTTGTTCTAAAGGTTGGGAAGCCTCTTAATTGAGTTTATCATTTTCCACGCCGAACGGAATCCTTACTACAAACTTTAGCATTAGAAGCTTTGAACCGAGTCAGTTGCCATACATTGGCAATATCATAGTGCAAGGGTGGGGAAGAATCCACCCCCAAGATTACTCACCATATATCTCCCAAGATAACTACCCAACTATGAAGCAATTCACTTTGGGTTAATTTCTGGCAAAAGGCAAAAAAATGGGGGCCCTCTAGGGGGTGACAAGGTTGTTTGAGATGACGGAGTATCGAGACTAGTGGGCTATGATATTGTTGATGACCTTTGAATAAAGTGTCTATCTGATGTGTCTTTTATTGTAAATAAAACCAGTGAAAACATTGAGGATTTGAAAATATCCTCACAAAAATATACACTCAATGTTTAGCATAGGGATGATCATTGTTTTCATGTGTGCTATGTCTTCTTGTTATGAACATTGAAATATCTTGCAAATCGACCAATACAACAATCAATTCAAAACAAAGAGCAAAGAGAAACCTTAGAGAGAAAAGAATTTCGAAATCCAACAAAGCACTTTTTTGAGGTGGTTATCGATTTTTCAACCATCTTTAGGAAATATTTTCATCCAACAAGATTAGGGGAGTATCAAACCAAGTGATAAAGAGTTTATAATCCAACTATCTCAATGACAACAATACCTATCTAGGTGTAGTCACATAAATCTGTCCACTTAATTAAATGAATACTTAGTATTTATTTGATTATTTAACCATCAATTAATAATTAATTAAATTAATATTTAATTAATTCATCTTAACCCTCTTCTCCTATTAATTAAATAAATTATTCAATTTATTTGATTTAATTCACTTAACCAAATTCAGACCATTAATTAAATAAATAAATCATATTTGTTTAATTAAATCTTCTCTCACATTTAAATAAATTAATATTTATTTAAATCCCCCAAAATCCCACCTCTCACATTTAAATAAATTAACATTTATTTAAATCACCTTTATCCTCTACCCACTTGTATTTTCCTACAAAAGCAAGTTGCACAATTATTTTAAATAAATAATTTATTTAAATCACCTTTATCCTCCACCCACTTGTATTTTCCTACAAAAGCAAGTTGCACAACTATTTTAAATAAATTATTTATTTAAAATCCTATTTATCCTCACCCACTTGAAACCTTTAATGGTTTCCCTTAAAGTATTCAAACTTGATGGCTTTAAAGTCTTCAAACTTGATGGCTTCCTTCTATAGTCTTCTTAAGACTTTAATGGTTTTCCTTAAAGTCTTCAAGCCTTTAATGGTTTCCCTCAAAGTCTTCAAGCATTTTAAATGCTTTATCTTCATTTTTCTCATTTAAATAAATTAATATTTATTTGAATATTTATCCAAATGCAAATTACACCATTTAATTGAAATAAATGATTTTATTTTAATTGAAAATACCAAAATTTCTCCCACTTGCATTTTCCTACAAAATCCACTTGCATGCCTAAACCCCTTCTAGAATTTTCTAATCACTTCTAAATAACCTAACCCCTTCTCTAAACTTTGTCACATTCCTAAGCAAAAGGGAAGTCACTTCTCAAACCCTCAAAGTCTTTGATAACCATTGAAGGCTTTCAACCTTCAACCACTAAATGGCTCAAAGTCTTTGATAACCATTGAAGGCTTTCAACCTTCAACCACTAAATGGCTCAAAGTCTTTGATAACCATTGAAGACTTTCAACCTTCAACCACTTAATCCCCAAAGTCTCCAATAACCATTAATGGTTACCTCAAACCCTCCCACATGGTTAAAACATTTGTTTTGACTCAACCTCTACCCAACCCAAAGGTCTCATCAGGCCATTAATGCTTTGACCATGATTATCTCTTAAACATTTGCACAAAGGTTTATCCTTAGATTAACTCTTAATCCAGTGGGTAATCTTAATTTGGACTTGACCCTTAGCCTCTAGATAACCATGAGGTCTTCTCAGGCCTTTAATGCCTCCAACCTCTTCTCTCAACCCAATCCTATGTTGACACTTGTCACCATTTTATTGGTGCCAATTGTGCACATGGATCCCCAACTTTCAAACTTGGCCCTTGATTAAACCATTCAATCTTAACCCTTCATTTCCCCATTTATTTTATAAATAGAACCCTTCTCCTCAAGCAAAAGAGGAAGCATTAGAGTATTGTTGTTATACTGGCATTAGCATAGAGCTTTCTCATAGCATCACTATCTACACTTGCATAGCATTTGCTTATCATATTCAACTATCTTGAATCTCCATATGACATCCATGGCTAGTGCTAAAAGCTGAGAGCTACACTCATTTGGGACTTGGAGAGGAGAGGAACAAGGGAGGAGCAACTATGAGCATCTTGATTAGCTATTTTATTCTATGTTTATATGCTTTCTATTTCATGCTTAATATCTCTCTTGATATGCCTGTTTAGGATAATCTTTTGTTGCTAACACTAACGTTTGTTTCTTGTGCTCTTGTGTGTGTTGCCATCAAACAGATTTTCTAATCCTTTTTGCAGAGCATCATTTGGTGAACTTCTCGACGTGAATCCAAACACCAAAAAGATCAACTTTTTTTTTTTAACCAATAACATGTTTGAATGTTGAAAATGTCACACATGTTGCGTTGTTGACACTGTTTTGGTGCATTTGACATTATTTTGGCGCTATTCACCCTGTTTCAGTGATTTTTCCTTCTCTGTCTTTCCCTTTCTTTTAGTGCGCTTGTGTTAAATAGTGCCTCTGTTCAAACGCAGACTAGCGCTATTGTAACAAAACGTTGTACAAATCACCTTGTAACCAAAAAAAAAAAAAAAACCCCCAAAAAAAAAAATAGGCTTGTAGAAGCCCACCAAATAGGCGGATTTTACTAACTATTTTTCTCTTTTGTGCAAATTTAAATTAGATTAAAAAGTAGATTTATATTTTTTACTAACTTGTTTTTGAAGTTGGTTTTAAAAATGAATTCACTTTTTATTTTGGTTTAAAATTAACTTCACATTTCAAATTTGGGCTTTTAAAAAAAGAACCACACATTTGTTTGGGGCTCTTAAAAAGAATTTCATTGTTCCAAGGTAAAAAGAACCACAAACTTATACAAAACAACTTTATTTCTTGCAAGTTAGGAAACAAACTTCGTTTTGGTGCTTAAAATCAACAAAACAAAATTTATTTTCTTGCATCAACTTAAAAGAAATTTACAATCAACACTTTGTTTTGGGCGATCTAAAAAGAACAAGCCATTTTTCTTTCAAGCTCAAAAACAATTTTACTTCAAGCAAGACGTGTTTTCAATTCAGTTGACTAGGATTTCAAAGTTCCTAGTTTACAAAATATTTTGCCTTTGAAGTTAAAAAAAAACACCATGACTGTTGGAGCAACATCTCCAAATAGTTAGATCACATTGCAATGACAGATTAAAAAGAACAAGTGTTTTTCGTGCTTGGCACACTTGTGCAAAGAGTTGGTTGAGTGGTCCTACTTCTAACACACACTATCCTCTCCCTTGGCTTTCGTGGTCCTAGGTGCAAGAGAAAAGTGTTAGTAAAACTCAAAATTTTATCTTTTTAAGAGAGGCCTGCCAAGGGATCGATACTCTTGGGAACGACCTCGAGTGGTAAATCCTTCGAGCCGCTATAGAAATCAGGTGAGAGCGAAATTTGTAGCCTTGGGTATAACTGTTCCTACAGTGTAACTGGCCGAAAGGACAAATGGGCCCCACCACCAATTACAAGGCTCTTAAGTGAGTCACTGCAGAATAAACTTATGTCCAAAAACATCGAACATGACTAAACACCTTTTAGTAGTAGCCCACCTGTTCTATTGATTGAAGATATTTGCGATATAATTTAGTGCAAGAGCATAGATGGTTTTGCTCCCAAGATACTCACCATACATATTTCCTTGAGTAGAAACATAGCTTTTTGAAAAGTCACTTGTGGCTTGATAAAAGTGGTGACTCCCCCATCATAGGGATCATCTATTTGTTATGCTCGTGCAAGACTTAGTATATCACATCCTTACTTGCCAAGGCGGGATTCATAAGGTATGTAGTACCAAAGTCGAAGAAATATCAAGATGTGGGCTAAATTTATCACAACTGGCCATTTGACCTTAGGGATAAAAAGTGTTTGAAATGTGTTCGTTTTAAAGACCAAGTGCAAATTGAGCCGACTTCATGCTTTGGAAATACACCTTAAAATACATCTAAAGGAAGGGTCATATACAAGTCCAAGGATTGGGTTGATCTAGACCCATACTCATTTGTGCCTTTGAGGGCAACATTCTTGTGTTTGTGTGCTTGCTTTGTTTTCTTGTCAAAGAAACATCAAATCAGAAAATCAATCCCAAAAACAAAGTATTCATCTAACCAAACATCTTTCAAAAACAACCACAAACATCAAAAACAAAGTGCAAACAACAAAAGAGTCAAAAATTTTATGACCATCCTTCACATCTTGCGAAAGAAGAAGCGTCATCAAAATATCAACTTGAAAAGAAGACAATTAAGCTCAAAGGCTTTGATCAAATGAAGGAAATTCTTCTATATCAATAGACAAATCTTTGTCTCCCATAGAGTTTTCTTGCGTCACATGTGTCTCTATCTTCAAGGCAAAACAAACGAATTTGATTCCGAATCATTGAACCGTAGAGCTTTTATGCAATATAGAGCTCTGAGTTATCACAAAAACCAAGGAGGAAAGATTAATCCCAACTTCTTTCCAAACGTCTGTATCACATACAACATAGCTCGAGAAATACCACCAACACCCGAAAGGGAAGAGATAGAGTTTGTCCCATTTATAACACAAAGTTTTTATTGAAGTTGAAAACATTTTCATCCATCATCTCACTCATACATCATCACTTCATCATCAATCCGTCCCAACTCTCAAAACATTAAGAGGTTCTTGTCCCAAGTTCTCTTTTAGATATTGCTTGAAATCAAACACATCACATCACTTTTTAGATTGTTTCTACATCTAGGATAAGCTCATCCTAAGAGACACATCTATGCAGGTTAAAACTAGTTCATGAGTGAATCCTCTCATTACTAGGTAGTTAAATCTGTAACACATCTCAGATTTCTCTACACCTTATCACATCAAAACTTATCAAACAAACAAGCAATTCAAAGAAGGAATTTTGGTTACATCCACCTTAAAAGTGCTAGAGATCCACGTGCAACACAATTCACCAACCATCAACCTTTCATTTCATCAAAAACTCATCATTATTTTCACACAACTTCAACAACAGCTTGCAAGCAAAATGGCTCAAACCCGATCACAATCCAGGCAACGAGAAATAGAAAGGGAAGAAGAAGAAGAGGAAAATCTCAATGAATTTCAAGAAGCACTTGGAGGAAATGCAGATGACGAAAACCCAAGTACTCCCACTCCTGCAACAATAGAAAGGGCTCAGCATAACCCTCTCTTTAACAGACTTTTTGATGAAATACTTAGGAGCAATGCGGATGCTCACTTCTTAAGACTCGCTCAAGAAGGAGCAAAACTCCCCTCTGACTTTGATCTTGCCCAATTAAGACAATCATCAGAAAGACAAAGTCACCATGAAGAGGAAAGAGGTAGAGATCCCATCAGATATAACATTCCTCGAGGTAACCCACCACCTCCTCCTCCAATTGAAATGGAAATGTTGCGGCAACAAGTCGAGAATCTCGCCCAACAACTTCATAGTGGTGTCAAGACTAACCAATTCTCACTCAATGACATCTGTCCCTATCCTTTTGATAGGAATCTTTATATGCCACCATTTCCACGAGGATTCGAAACACCCAAATTTGAAAAATATAGAGGAAAGGGGGATCCTCGCGATCATGTCTGAGAATTTCATTCCGCTTGTCTCGAAGTAGCATATGAAGACACATACCTAATGCGCCTTTTTCCCCAAATCTTGGGAGGAACAACCACATCATGGTTTTCCCGACTACCAGGTGGCATTAGAACATTTGAGGAACTCATCCAGAAGTTTCTAGCTCATTACTCTCATAACATTGAACGCGACATTACCATGGCTGATCTGTGCAACACTAAACAAAAACCAGGTGAACTATTCTCAGTATTCCTGCAACGATGGCGCCAAATGTCTAGCAGACGTTCTCTTCAGTTACCTAAACGAGAACTAGTGGAAATATTCATTTCCAACTTAAACGAAGAAATGGAATTTCACCTGGATGTCAAAGACACAGACTCTTTTAATGATATGATCACCAAGGGTTTGAAATGTGAAAGGGCACTTATCAAGAAAGGACTCATCAAAATCTTTAATGAACCAAAAGATGGTCCTCGCCCATGCTTCAATAGTGATAAACCAAGCTTCTAGAATAAAAACAAGAATATCGTCAATGATGGGGTTGTGGATGCTAGGACTATACAAAATGCAAAACCTGTGGTTCGGTTAAATCCTCCACCTCAGAATAACACAAATGTTCCTTCCAATCAAGGTCGCATCACATCTCATGATGAACCTAGACCTCGTCAGCAAAAACAGAAACGCACATACACTCCCTTAGGGGAACCCATTGAAACAGTATTGCTACAACTCCTCTCTCAAAATTTGATCACTCTACCTAAGCTATCAAACTATGAGCCTCAAGTCAAACCGGCATGGTGGAGAGATACTGAACACTGTGAATTCCATCAAGGAAGAGGGCACAAGACAAGTAATTGTCACCGATTGAAAGATCTCATTCAGGATCTTATTGATCGAGGAGAAATTGAAATTGAAGGACATAACCCAAAAACAACCAATAATGATCATTTGATGTTCAAAAATCCACTTCCATCACAAGATCAAAGGGATCCTTCCACTTCCAGGTGAGGCACTGATACCACTGATTATACGCAGGCTGCGTATAATTACACTGTAAATCATCTGTATGATGCCAATGAACAAATTGCAACCATAACCTTCAAAAATCCCAACTCAAATTGCAATGTTGTTACGCGTCGCGACAAAGTTACCATCAAGGCAGCTCCACAAGGCACCACCTCCATCCCAAAGCAGTACAATCTTGTGGAACAATTAGACAAAACCCTTGCACTTATATCCATTTTAGAGCTTCTGCGCCTATCACCCTCTCATAAAACTATCTTGGATCAAGCACTCCAAGAGGCGTCAATCCCTACAAATCTGAATACAGACCAATTTCAAGCCATGGTTGGAAGTCTAAAGTCATCACCTTGTCTCACTTTTTCCGAAAGTGACAACTCTTCCTTCCAGCAACCGCATAATGCCTCACTCCACATCGAAGGATTTATTAACCAGCATCGGATCAAGCGAGTCTTGATCGATAATGGAGCAGGCCTAAACATTTGTACACTGCAGTTGGTCATAGCATTGGGATATGTGGTCGAATCAGTGGATCCTCATCAGAAGATCACAATCAAAGCCTATGACGATGCGGAGCATTCATCCAAAGGAGCTGTGGTACTACCAATCCGAGTGGGCCCTGTGGTAAAGCACATCATTTGTCAGGTTCTGGACCTTCCTCTGCCGTACAATCTATTGTTAGGAAGACCTTGGATACATGCCATGCAAGCCGTTCCATCTACCTACTCCAAGTCAAGATCAAGATCAAGAAAACTCTCCATCCTCCAAATCTATTTTATGACCTTTCATTCCAAAGTCAATCTCTTCATCCTCCAAATCCATTTTAGGTCCTTTCGTTCCAAAGTCAAACTCTTCATCCTCCAAATCCATTTTAGGTCTTTTCATTCCAAAGTCAAACTCTTCATCCTCCAAATCCATTTTAGGTCCTTTCATTTGAAATTCAAACTCTCCATCCCTTCCATCCATCTTGGGTCCTTACTTCCCTCCATCCACCATTCCATCACCTCAAATGATCCATAAGAAATATCAACAAAGGCACATATCTTTGAACTTCTTTCAAACATCTATTTAAACAATATTTTTAAAACTATTCTTCCATCATTTCCTTTATCTATTTTGGGTTCTTTTGTCCCAAAATTCAATTTTCCTCCTTATCTTCATCAATTCTCGAGTTGTGTACCAACACTCATCTTGAATACATTTCCATCTATCCTCACACAAATCTTCAAACATTCTATCTATCATCCAACACCTCTTTTCTATTCTTCCATCCCTAGCATTTGTGTCATTTTGTCACATTCTTGCCCATGCTCGAATCTCATGTTTAGTCCTTTTCCTAGATATCTATTCATGACACACTTCAGAATCCGAGGTTTTTCCTCTTTAAAATTATCTTTTGGTTGGGATACACACTCAATCTAGAAAAGAACCCTTTATTGTATACATCTTTTGATTACTATATCTCATACACTTAATCAATTATTCTAAATCATTGTGATCTCTTAGTCGAAGACATGGCTAGTGAAAAATCTAAAATCTTGCTTCAGCACCACTGTAATTATCATACCCATGTAAGTTTCATTACTTACAAGCTAATGCAATCAAAATAAGAAAAGAAAAAGACAATATCAAAAGATCCAAAGCATGATCGAGAAAGGAAATATCCATAAAAGAAAAGAATAATATCAAAAGCTTGGCTATGGGAATATACGAGTAACTCCATCGGGGCTATGGACACTTGCCTGATAATGGAGCAATATTTGTGATATTACAACGATAACCTCATTGGAGCTATGGATGCTTGCTGGCAGCGAGGCTCTATCCAGGATGTTTTTGAAGTTAGTGTAACTCATGTAGCTAGCCACGTTGGATTCTAAAGATTACAATGATCATATGAGCCAAAATGAACCCAATTACACACACATGGGTAATCAAAGAATAAGTGCCTTGATCTAGTTTGGGATTCTTCTTCCCTTTTGAGTCTACTTCCTAGTTGCTAGATATGTTTGGTTGAATTTTTCCGGAGGTTCTAAGTGTGGGTTGGGTCTCTATCTTTGAAAAGTTCAGGAACACTTATTCAGGTGGTGCTAAATACTGTGATAATCTTACATATCACCTCTTCACAAATGGAGACCTCTATAGTTAGGGTCAAAGTTTCATCCACTCTATTCTTCATACCACATCTCCCATTGTCCTTCCTCCAATATCCATTACCCTATCTAAATTCATCCAGTGCTATCTACGATCTTGGTTCATGCTAATTTATACCATATATCCTAACTATTCATTTCTTCCATTATCTATCACTATCCATGATCTTGTTTCTCCTATCCATATCCTATCTCCATCCATATCCCCTTTTCCATCTTTGATCTTGATCAAAACTAAGGACAAAAACATGATTTTAAAAATCTCTTAACATGTCTCATCATGTTCCATAATAAGATGCATCCATCTTTCATCCATTCATCTTTAACTCATCTATTCATCCATTCCTTGTATTTCTATACATTGGGGCAACCAAATACATCTTTCTTCTAATCCAAAAATCTAAAAAAAATCACAAAATGTTAAAAAAAAACAAAATAAAAACATCAAAAGAACAAAATTGAAAATCAAAGCATGAGCGCATGGCCCATCCATCAAATCAACAAACAGGAAAAATATCGAAGTCTGTAATCAAATTGATCACATGCCTTGTTAATCAATTCATCACTAAAAATTTATCAACATCAACATGTCTTATACAGGGAAAGGTACACTCAAAACTAGACAAATCGGTCTTATACGGGGTACTCACTCTTTGAAACCAGACATTCTTATCAATCATCAAACAAATCAAAACAATGACATAGATCAGTATGACTATTGGATTTTGTTATGGGTAGTCTTATCTTTATTAATTGATGGTAGGACATGTTTCATCTCTCAAAAATATATATTAAAAAATCAAAATAAATAAAATTAAAAAACAAGTGGTGAAAACCTGGTAAACATGCACTAAAAAAATAAAAAGTGAGTTCTTCCATCTATGAGATCGTTTTGCACACCTATTCACTCCATCCTATTGCATCTATCGCTGCCATCTATCTTAGCTCATCCATTTCATCTTTCGCATCCATTTCTCTGAACCATTAGCAAAAAATATGTAGCTTACCAACAATTATCAATCTTTGACATGCTTATCATAGTCATTGTCTTAGATTTTATCAGAATCTATCAATCTGCATTTGTATCCTGCCATGGTTTGGATCTTGATCAATTCACACATCCATAATAAAAGTTTTATTTTCGTTGGGGGAAAAATCCTAATTCCTTTTGCTAAAGTGATCTTTTGAATCTTTGAAAATCCAAAACATTCGGAAAACTTAGAAAAACCAAAAAACACCTAGGGTTTTGAAATAGATGGGTATGTGCAAGATCATGGGGGGCCAAAAAGTGGCAATGGAAAAAAAAAGCATTTTAAACCTTTCCAAACATGCCAAAATCCGCTTTGACTTTTTATTTCGGTCGGTCAAAATTTGAATTTGGTTTGGTAATACCAAACCAAATCGGATATCCGTTGATATCAGATATCTGATTTGTGATGTCACTATTGTGATGTCACTATAGTGATGTCATACTTTTAAAAAATCGGATATCCATTTTTCTCAACATAAAAAATATAGTTTAGTAAAATGGGCATAACATTTGCGTTTCTTATCAAAATTTTGATTTTTTATAGGCATTGGAAAGCTAATTAAGAGACCTATCAAATGGATGAGATATTTTGATGATATTTTAGAACAAAAATTAATTATAATCATTTGAATTTAGTCCTTCAATTTTAAAACTTTAAATACTCACAAATTTTGCATACAAAGTCTCATTTTTTTCCTATCACCTCCTTTATCTGTCACTTGTCTATCTACACTTATATAATATATTTTATCTATCTCTTTCTTCTCTACTTATGTCACTTATTTTCTCATCCCATATAGATAAATTTCCCAAGTTACATGCATCTCTGTATATATTTCCATCTTTCTATTCCTATCTCTCCCTCTCCTACTCCATCATTGTCACTCCTTATTTCTATATTTCTCTCTATTTATCTCCCTCCTCTACCTTATCCTACCTATACTTGTATATTACTTGTATCTATCACCTCCTTTCTCTCCCCATCTTGTCCCCTCTATCTCTATATCCATATAGATTTGTCTTCATGTATATTTATATCTCATTATCTCTAAATCTCAATTATTCACTCCATCTCTCCCTCCATTTGTCTTACTCTCTCTATCACTTTCTATCCATATCTATCTCTATCTCCATCTTCACATCTCGATCTCTTTCCCTATCAATCTCTCTTTTTATATGTTCCTCTATCTTTATATATCTTCCTCTATACATGATTAATCTACTTCTCTGTCTCTTCCTCTATCGCCCTCTTGAAGTATCTTTCCCTTTATCTACCTTTATCTCTTTATTTGCTTCATCTTTATATATCTTTGGCTCTCTCCCCACATCCTTCTCTATAGTGCCTTTATATATCTTTATATCTTCCTCTTTCTCTCTCCCCCTCTCTATCTATCCCTATCTATAATCTCTATCTCTCTTTCTCACTCTCTTGCACTATCTATATCTCTCTATCTATCGATATTTATCTTCCTTTATATCTCTCTATCTCTTCCTTTTTTATCTCTCTCTTTACCCCTCTCTATCCTTTTTTCTCCATCTCTTCATATATTTATCTTTGTCTTTACCTCTCTCTTTCTCTATATGTATTCATCTCCCTCTCCCTTTATCTTCATTTTTTATCTCTATCGTCCTCTCTCCTTTTTAATATCTAGATATGTCTACCTCTTTCTATCCATCCTTGTCCTTTAGTTTTTCTCCCTCTCACTTCATACTCCTTAATATCTATATCTCTATTTATGTCATTATCCTTTAATTCTTTTCCCTCTCTTTAGTTCTTTATCTCTCTTCACCCTTATATCTCTCCTTATTTGAAACTTGGTATATATGGTCTCCTAATGGGTTATGTCATGTCCTAAGGGGTCATAGAACATCATATGACCCCTTAGGACACAATATGACCCCTAACGACACCATATGGTCTCCTAAGGGGTCATATGGTGTCCTAAGGGGTCATAAAACACCATATGACCCCTTAAGACATGATAAGACCCCTAATGATACCATATGGTGTCCTAAGGGGTCCTAAGACACCACGTGACCCCTTAAGACACCATACAACCCATAATGACACAATGTGGCATCCTAAAGGGTCATATGGTGTCCTAAGGGGTCATAGGACACCATATGACCCCTTAGGACACCATACAACACATAAAACCATATAGTGTCCCAATGGGTCAGATGGTGTCCTAAGGGGACATAGAATGCCATATGACCCATTAGGACACAATACAACCCATGACAACACCTAAGGGGTCATATAGTGTCCTAAGGGGTCATAGGACACCATATGACCCCTTAGAACACCATACGACCCCTTATAACACATGAAGACCCATAACAACATGATATGGTGTCCTAAGGGGTAATATGGTGTCAGAAGACACCATATGACCCCTTAGGACACAATATGACCCCTAATGATACCTAAGGGGTCATATGGTGTCCTAAGGAGTTATATGATGTCCTAGGAACCTTTAGGACACAATATGACCCCTTAGCACACCATACAACCCCTAACAACACCATTCTGACACCATATGACCCCTTAGGACACAATATGACCCCTATTGATACCTAACGGGTCATATGGTGTCCTAAGGAGTTATATGATGTCCTAGGAACCTTTAGGACACAATATGACCCCTTAGCACACCATACAACCCCTAACAACACCATATGGTGTCCTAAGGGGTCGTAGGACACCATATGACCCATTAGGACACAATATGACCCCTAACAACACCTAAGGGGTCATATTGTGTGCTAAGGGGTCATAGGACACCATATGACCCCTAACGACACTATATGGTGTCTTGAGGGGTCATATTGTGTCCTAAGGGGTCATAGGATACCATATGACCCCTAACGACACAAAATGACACCTAACAATACCTAAGGGGTCATATGGTGTTCTAAGGGGTCATAGGACATCATTTGACCCCTTAGCACACCATATGACCCCTAATGACACCATATGGTGTCCTAAGGGGTAATATGGTGTCCTAAGGGGTCATAGAACACTATATGATCCCTTAGGACACCATACGACACATAATGACACTATATAGTGTCCTAAGGGGTCATACGACACCATATGACCCATTAGAGGACCATACAACCCATACACAACATAATATGGTGTCTTAGAGGGTCATAGAACACCATATGACCCCTTAGAACACTATACGACCCATAACGACACCATGTGGTGTCTTAAGGGGTCATAAGACATAATATTACCCCTTAGGACATAATATGACCCCTAACAATGTCATATAGTGTCATAAGGGGTCATAGGACACCATATGACCCCTTAGGACACCATACGACCCCTTACAACACCATACCACCCTTTACGACACCATATGGTTTCCTAAGGGGTCATATGGTATCCTAAGGGGTCATATAACACCATATGACCCCTTAGAACACAAGAATACCCATAATGATATGCTATGGTGTCCTAAGGGGTCATATGGTGTCATGAGACACCATATGACACCTTAGGACACAATATGACCCCTAACGATACCTAAGGGGTCATATGGTGTCCTAAGGGGTTATATGATGTCCTAGGAACCTTTGGAACACAATATGACCCCTCAGCACACCATACAACCCCTAACAATACCATACGGTGTCCTAAGGGGTCGTAGGACACCATATAACCCGTTAGGACACAATATGACCCCTAAAAACACCTAAGGGTCATATTATGTCCTAAGGGGTCATAGGACACCATATGACCCCTAAGGACACTATATGGTATACTAAGGGGTCATATTATGTCCTAAGGCGTCATAGGACACCATATGACCCCTTAGCACACCATACGGCCCCTAAAGACACCATATGGTGTCCTAAGGAATCATATGGTGTCCTAAGGGGTCATATAATACCATATGACCCCTTAGGACACCATAAAACACATAATGACACCATATGGTGTCCTAAGGGGTCATATGGTGTCTTAAGGGGTCATAGGACACCATATGACCCCGTAGGAGACCATATGATCCATAACAACATAATATGGTGTCCTAGAGGGTCATAGAACGCCATATGACCCCTTAGAACACCATACAGCCCATAACGACACCATGTGGTGTCCTAAGGAGTCATAAGACACAATATGACCTCTTAGGACATAATATGACCCCTAAAGACATCATATAGTGTCCTAAGGGGTCATACAAAACCATATGACCCCATAGAACACCATATGACCCCTTAGAACACCATACGACCCTTTACGACACCATATGGTGTCCTAAGGGGTCATATGGTATCCTAAGGGGTCATATAAAACCATATGACCCCTTAGAACACCATATGACCCCTTAGAACACAAGAAGACCCATAATGACACGATATGGTGTCCTAAGGGGTCATATGGTGTCACGAGACACCATATGACCCCTTAGGACATAATATGACCCCTAACGATATATAAGGGGTCATATGGTGTCCTGAGAGGTTATATGATGTCCTGGGAATCTTTAGGACACAATATGACCCTTAGCACACCATACAATCCCAAACGACACCATATGGTGTCCTAAGGGGTTGTAGGATACTATATGACCTATTAGGACACAATATGACCCCTAACAACACCTAAGGGCTCATATTGTGTCCTAAGGGGTCATAGGACACCATATGACCCTTAATATCACAAAATGACACCTAACGATACCTAAGGGGTCATATGGTGTTCTAAAGGGTCATAGGACACCATATGACCCCTTAGCACACCATACGACCCTTAATGACACCATATTATGTCCTAAGGGGTCATATGGTGTCCTAAGGGGTCATAGAACACCATATGACCCCTTAGGAAACCATACAACACATAATAAAACCATATGGTGTCCTGAGGGGTCATAGGACACCATATGACCCCTTAGGAGACCATACGACCCATAACAACATAAAAATGGTGTCCTAAGGGGTCGTAGAACACCATATGACCCCTTAGATCACCATACGACCCATAACGAAACCATGTGGTGTCCTAAGGGGTCATAAGACACAATATGACCCCTTAGAACATAATATGACCCCTAACGACATCATATAGTGTCCTAAGGGGTCATAGGACACCATATGACCCCTTAGGACACAATATGACCCCTTAGGACATAAAATAAACCCTAATGACTCCTAAGGGGTCATATGACACCATATGATACATAACAACATTAAATGGTATCCTAAGGGGTCATATGGTGTCCTAAGGTGTCATATGACACCATATGACCCCTTAGGACACCATACGACCCATAGCACCATATAGTCTCCCAAGCATATGGTGTCCTAAGGGGTCATATGACACCATATGATACATAAAAACATTAAATGGTATCCTAAGGGGTCATATGGTGTCCTAAGGTGTCATATGACACCATATGACCCCTTAGGACACCATACGACCCATAACACCATATAGTCTCCCAAGCATATGGTGTCCTAAGGGGTCATATGATACCATATGACCCATTAGGACACAATAAGACCCCTGATGACACCTAATGGGTCATATAGCATCCTAAGGGTTCATAGGACACTATATGACCCCTTAGGACATCGTACGACTCCTTGAGACACCATATGGTGTCCCAAGGGGTCGTATGGTATCCTAAGGGGTCATATAATGTCCTAAGGGGTCATATGGTGTCCTAAGGGGTTATAGAACACCATATGACCCCTTAGAACACTATAAGACCCATAACGACACCATATGATGTCCTAAGGGGTCATATGGTGTCCTAAAGGGTCATGGGACACCATATGGCCTCTTAGGACATAATATTAGCCCTAAAAAAACCTAATGGATCATATGGTGTCTAAGGGGTCATACGATGTCTTGTGACCCCTTAGGACACAATATGACCCCTTAGCACACCATACAACCCCCAACGACACCATATGGTGTCCTAAGGGGTCATAGGACACCATATGACCCGTTCGGATACAATATGACTCCTAACAATACCTAAGGGGTCATATGGTGTCCTAAGGGGTCATAGGATACCATATGACCCCTTAACACACCATATTACTCCTAAAGACACCATATGGTGTTCTAAAGGCTCATAGAACACCATATGATCTCTTAGGACACCATAAGACTTATAACAACATCATATGGTGTCCTAAGGTGCCATATGGTTTCCTCAAGGTTCATGAGATACCATATGACCCTTTAGGACACCATATGTTGCATAATGACACCATATGGTGTCCTAAGGGGTCATAGGACACCATATGACCCCTTAGGAGACCATACAAACCATAACAATATAATATGGTATCTTAAGGGGTCATAGAACACCATATGACCCCTTAGAACACTACACGACCCATAACGACACCATGTGGTGTTCTAAGGGGTCATAAGACACAATATGACCCCTTAGGACATAATATGACCCCTAACGACATCATATAGTGTCCTAAGGGGTCATAGGATACCATATGACTCCTTAGCGCAACATACAACCCCTAACGACACCATAGGGTGTCCTAAGGGGCCATATGGTATACCAAACAGTGTCCTAAGGGGTCATAGGACACCATATGACCCCTTAGGACAACATACGACCCATAGCACCATATAGTGTCCCAAGGGGTCATATGGTGTCCTAAGGGGTCATAGGACACCATATGATCCATTAGAACACAATACGACCCCTGACGAAACCTAAGGGGTCATAGGATACCATATGACCCCTTAGGACACCATACAACACCATATAGTGTCCTAAGGGGTCATATAGTATCCTAAGGGGTCATATAACATTGATGACCCCTTAGAACACAAGAAGACCCATAACGACACAATATGGTGTCCTAAGGGGTCACATGGTGTCACAAACCACCATATGACCCCTTAGGACACAATATGGCCCCTAACGATACCTATGGGGTCATATGGTGTCTAAAGGGGTTATATGATGTTATATGAAGGGGTCGTATGATGTCCTAAGGGGTCATAGGACACCATATGACCCCTTAGGACACCATACAATCCATGATGACACCATATGGTGTCCTAAGGGGTCATATGACACCATACATGACCCCTTAGGACATAATATGACCCCTAACGATATCTTAGGGGTCATATGGTGTCCTTAGTGGTCATATGATATCTTATGACCCCTTAGCACACCATACAAACCCTAATGACACCATATGGTGTCCTAAGGGGTCATAGGATACCATATGACCCCTTAGGAAACCATATGACCCATAACAACACCATATAGTGTTTTAAGGAGTCATATGGTGTCCTAAGAGGTCATAGAACACCATATGACCCCTAACAACATCATATCGTGTCCTAAGGGTTCATAGGACACCATATGACTCATTAAGACACAATATGACCCCTAACAACACCTAAGGGGTAATATGGTAAAGTTAGAGGTAAGGATAGGTATGACAAAGAGATGACATTTGGGGAAGAGAGAATTAGAGAGAGTTGGGGGTATAATTAGGTGTTGGGAGAAGAGGGGGGATGGGAAAGTATCAAGAAAGGGAGAGATGAGGAGAGAAGTTCAAAGAGAGAGGTCTAGAGAGAAGGCAATTAGGGGAAGGGGAGGGGGGAGAGAGAGGGAGGGAGTATCAACAAAGGAAGAGGGGGGAGAGATGGGGAGAGAGCCCCCTGATTACCCTCTCTCTAGTCCATCTCTTTGTTAATACTTCCCTCTTCCCCTCTACTCCCGCTAATTATCATCTCTCTATCACTCTCTTCACCTCTCTCCACATCTCTCCCTCTCTCCTTTTGTTGATACTTACTCTTCTCCCTCTCTTCTTATCCGATAATTACACCCAATTCTCTCTCACATTGATTCTTCCCTCAATTACCCTCGATCACCTCTCTCCTCCTATGGGTTTACAGATACTTCCCTCTCCCCCTCTCCCCACCCCCTAATTACTCTCTATGTATCTCTTCACCTCTTTCCCCATCTCTCTTCTCTCTTTGTTGATACTTTCCCCTCTCCCCCTCTCCTCCTACCCCCTAATAATCTCAAACTCTCCCTCTCATTCTATCTTCACCCAATCACCCCCTCCCTCTCTCTCTTTGCCTTCCACATAATTACCTATAGCTATCTCTCTCTCACTCTCTTCCCCCCAATTAATCTCTCCTTCTCACCTCTCTCCCCCTCTCCTTTTTTTGATACTTCCTTATGCCTCTCCTTGTCCCCTCTGAATTTTGTTGCTAGAGATGAGAAGGAAATGCAAAGAGACTAGTCTAGATCTTAGGGAAGTGAGAGTGACATAGAGGAGGAAATTATGAAGAGGTCGAAATATAAGAACCTTGTAGAGCTTGAGAGATTGAATGAGGTATTCATTGATAGTTAGAGATATAGGTCTAGAGAGAGATGTATAAATATGGACAAAAGAGAGGGAGGAAGAAACAAATAGGTGGAGTGATAGGTTTAGGAGAGAGAGGTGGAGAAAGGAACAAACATAGATAACATGGTTTATCAAAATTTATCGAACTCAATAAAATTCATAAATTTTCTATTATTAATTAATTACTTATTTAGTTTATTTTGAGATGATTGTTACAAAAATTCATCCAATAGGGAAATCATATTAAAAAAGTCACGAGTTTTTTATGTTTTAAAAATGAAGGATGAATTTAAATGAATTTTAATTATTTTTAAAACAAATAATTTAAAATACACCTATTCCATATCATAGAGCTCTTAATTACCTTTCCAACGCCTATAAAAAATCAAAATTTTGATATAAAACGCAAAAGTTATGCCCAATTTAGTAAAATATATTTTTTTATTTTTTCAAAAACGAATATTCGATTTTATCGGATATCTGATTTTAAAACATAAATTTTTCCCTCCATCTTTTGGTTCAGGTTTGCTTTGGGATTTGTCTTGGAAGTGACAAGCTTGGAAAGTCAATTGAAAAAACGTGTTTTTCAGTATTCCTTGATTTTCTAGACTTTACACTAGTGGCTGACGACTTTTTTTATAGCCAAAATTGATAAAATGAAAAGGGTCTTTTAAGGACACTCTCAGCTTTCCAGCAATATAAGGCTTGTCTTATTTCAACTTTAATAAATAATTATTATTTATTTTCTAATGTAATTCTGACAAAAGTCCCGATTGATAGACTGATTGAAAAATACTCATAAATTTCAAACCGCATAACATTTTTTGAATCTGAAACATGCGTCACATCCTATGCTTCGTCTACTATAGGGAAAAAATTTTAAAAATTGAATTTCATAAGGTTTTGACCAAGTTAAGGTGGTCAGACGCAGGAGTTTCTGAATTTATGAAAAGTTGTAGTAAAAAATTCATAAATAATTATTTACTTTATAAAAAATTATAAAAAAACACGTGTCACATCCGGACATGAGTCTAATACTTATATTATAAATCTTATAAAAAAATATTATGATTTGATTGTGATTAGGGTGGTGAGACATACACCTACTTCTTATCTTTTTCCTAAAATTTTTGTACCACTACATTGAAATTTGAAATTTCATCAAATAAGATTTTTTTTTTCAAAAAACAACTAGTAGCTTAGAAACTAAATTCAATTTTCTATAGATTCTCTTCTTACATATTTTAAAAATAATGTTCATAACTTATTCAATTTTTCATATCAAGTTGCATAACTCTAATTTTTTAAAATTTCATTGCCACTTAAGGGCCTGTTTTGGCACACCATGATCCTGCACATACCCAGATAATGAGCAACAAAGCAATGAAGATCAAGGCATCTTATGACAACTGAATCATGAAACTCAAAAAATGAAGAATCAACCAACAAGTAATAAAGGATTATCAAAGATCATTCATCAAGATGATTATATCAATTAATGACCATGAGAACATGTGAATGACCTACAAGATTTAGTGTTTATTTCTTGTTTTTATTGCTAATCATGTACTCTATGCGACTCAAGGATGTCCATGACTAGAGAAGATATGATGAGGCATGATTATTTTCTTTGATTGTTGTCTATGGTTTATCTCTTATTAAGGTATGTACTTGTCTAAGGATATGATCGACAAAAGATCAAGGAGGACATTTCGAGTCATGCATGGAAGGAGATAATCCTTGTCTGTTTTGCAAGCAATACTTAGGTCATCTTGGTTCAATTATACCTCGATGCTTGTATTAACTTGCTATATCAAAATCTATGTAAGAAATACCCAAGTCATCTTGGATCATTATGTCAAGTTGCTTGCATTTTCTTACAACATTTTAAAGCTCAATGATGAAATCAAGCACTGTTACAAGATAAGCATATGAAGAATGGCAGTATCATTTTTTGTTAGATCATTTTTAGATTAGCTCATTATTCATCTGCATTATAAGCATTCAATATCAGTTGCATTATAAGCATTTCATTTCATTCCCAGATCAACGGTCAAGAATAAAAATTGAGTATACTTGGACAAACAAACAAAAAACAATTTGCATTTCATCATTATAAGTGCATTCATTTTTAGAATCATTTTAATCATCATCCATTTCATTTAGTTGCATTTTAATCATTGCATTAGTTTGCATTCAATTAAGTGCATTTCATTAATCATGTAGTGTATCATCATTATTATTTGCATTATCATTAAATTTCATTAAAGATCATTTAGTTACATCTTTGCACTTAGATTCCCATCATTATGTGCATAAAAATAAAAAAATAAAAATAAAACATTCATTTGCATTCCCATATAGATCATTGCATTTGCATCATTTCATCAACATATCATTTAAGTTAGTAATCATTCTCATTTTTCATTTTTAAATCATCAAAAATCAAAAGCATTTATCATTGCATCATCATATAAAGCATCATCATAATGAAGAGAAAAGATCATAACATCATCCATATAATCAATGCATATAGATCATCATCATATAGAGTAACATGCATAATAAAAGATCATCATATAGGGTCCATGTTAGCATATAGATCATCATAAAACAATAAAAAGTTCAAGTACACAATTATATCAGATCAAAAGTACAAGTGCCTCATCAATACAAATCAAGTCAAGAATCATGACTATCTCTCGAGCCTATGGGTCTAACACCTGGACCACCTGCAACACGTACACCAACATCATCATCTAATGGAATCATTCTTCACTTTAATATCTTCATCATTCATTCAACTATCATCTATCAAGTCTTATACAAGATATATCTTTCCTAAACCAAACATTTTGATCATCTATCATGTCTTATACAAGATGTATCTTTCCTGAAACCAGACGTTTTGATCATCTTTTATCTTATACGGGATGTGTCCTTCCTGAAACCAGACTGGATCTCAATCCAATCAATCTTATCAATCCAATTCATCTAATCAATCTGCAATCTATCCACTCATCTCTCTTTCATATAACATTCTTCTTGTATCGAGAGATCATCCATGCCTTTAATGCACAAATGATCTCTTGAGGGGCATCATCATCAAATCAATATCCAAAAATCAGCATCTGGGGCACACAATCAAGAATTTCAATCTTCATCAAGCACATTATCGAGACTTGATTTAATCTTTGAAACAATGTTGTCTCAACATCATTTCAAAGAGGGGCAAAATGTATACACATAAAAATGGCAATGAGCGATTAAATAAATATTTTATATTTATTTAATATTTATTCTTCTATTAAATAGTTAATTTAAAAAGATTAATTTATTCAATTCATTTTGTGTCTTTTTATTAATTAATTTAATTAAAATATTTTATTAATTAATTCATCAATCCTATTCCTCTAATTAATTAAATATCTAATATTTAATTATTCTTCTGATCAATTAATTGAATATCTAAATATTTAATTATTTCCTTCAATCATTTGAATATCTAATATCTAATGATTATTCTTCTGTCCTATAGTCTCAAATATTAAATAATTTCTAAATTATTTAATCTCTTATCCAACTCACCTTCCATCTCCACTTCATCTTCCCTTTGCCAACTCATCAATCATGTGGCTAAAGATATTAATATTTCTTAAATATTAATTCATCATTTATCTCCAACCTCCAAATTTAATGAAATATTGTGTACGTACACATATTTCCTAACCTTCTTCTATATTCCCTCCAACATCCCTACATCTTAGGAAGGACTTGAGTCCACTTGTCCTCTCATGCCTAAATATTCTCCAACCATCCCTAGATTCTCTCAGTCAGCAACCCAGTCAAGGTGAGATGAGTGACACTTGTCTTCTCCTTCCCCCTTTCTCTCAACCTTCACCTTTGCTCACAACCATCCAAATCTACAGATCTAATCATGACTGTTGATCCAGACCACATCATCTTATCCTCTCAAAGTCTATAAATTCAGGAGTTTGAGTTGAGAAAGAGTTAGTCTTCAAATGAGTTTTCAAGCTAGCCATTTGTGAAAACTTATGCATCTGTGAGTTTTAATCTTGAAGAAATTTAGCATAATCATTTAACATTTCTCATTTAGCACAATCATTTAGCATTGCATATCATAGTATCAGTTAACTATCAGTTATTAGTCCATTCTTCATATGCCATCTTGGAAGCTAGCAGTGCTTGTCTGAGAGCACATCATTTGCAACCGGGAACAATGGAGCTAGGACACAATGAGACATAAATCATGAAGGTGAAAATAATGTTTTTATTTTAATATCAATTTCATGTAGTTTCATTGGTTGAGTTTGGATTTCCTGTAGCATTTCCTTTGTATTTTGTGAAACTAATATGTTGCAGGTAGTATTCTGAAGATGAAATTCAAGTCAACACAATATATGTGTGTTTGTGTGTGTGTGTGTATATATATATACGTGTGTGTGTATATATATGTATGTATATATGTATGTATGTATGTGTATGTATGTATGTATACATGTATGTATGTATGTATGTATGTATATATGTATATATGTATGTGTGTGTGTATGTATATATGTATATTTATGTATGTATGTATATATATCTATCTATCTATGTATATATATCTATATATAGATATGTATGTATGTATATATATACATACATACATATATACACACACACACACACATATACATTCATACATACATAGATACATTCATCTTATATGTACATATTATATATATATATACATACATACATAGATACATATATATGTATACATATGTATATATACACATACATACATATACATATACATATACATATACATATACATATACATATACATATACATATACATATACATATACATATACATATATATATGTGTGTGTGTGTGTGTGTGCATATATATTCATAGTTTTAATATAACGTTCCTACCATTCTTCTTCCCTATCTGAGACAATTTATGTGGTAGGTCGATTTAATTGTTTTATTATTAAGGCATTGGACAGTGTTTGATAATTTTGTAATCTGGTAATTGATAGAGAAATTGTTGTAGGCTGGCATGGGTCGGTTGAAGAAGGCTTAACCGATGCCCCTTGTGGGTTAAATCATTCCTCATTTACTCTCTTCCTTCCCTTTGTCTTTTTCTTCTAAGGGTCGATTAACCTATTATATAATGGATCTCAATCTTGATTACTGGTAACTAAATATTTCTAGAAGTTGATTAAAATTCCTTCTTATCTCAACAACTAATTACATAGATTGGTGATAGGATAAGTCAATTTTGAGTCTATAAATTTATTCAAAGAGATTTTAACAGATTCCATAATTAGGAAATTTGAATTATTAATACTAATTGAGATTAACCAGGAAGGGTAAATATTCTCTTTTGGTCTGTAATGGATATAGATTTTATAAATGGATATATATATAGATGATGTGTTTTATTTCAATTGAATGGAATCTAAATCTCATAAATGGGTAT